>NC_134360.1:164915661-165215661 GCF_048569485.1 Anomaloglossus baeobatrachus
CCTACACTGGTTCTAAGGATGGGGCCCCTGCGCTCACCCTCACACCTGGAGGTACTTTTGAAGGTAGGGAGGTCCGGGCCCTGACTGCTGTCCTAGCCCTGATGGTAATGTCCCCTCCTCACCCACCACCCAAAATGACAGACCAGGACAGGAGAACCCCAAAAAACCTTACCAATAAGACCAACAGAAGGGGGTATAAATAAGAACTTACACACCAAAGGGAAAACACACGGGGATGTACAGGTACTGGAAAAGGAAAAGTGAAAGTACCAACAGCAGGGTAATACCATGACCATAATTCCACACAAAAAGCACAGACCACAGCAGCAGGAAGAAATATGTCTATCCACCTCCAAGCTCAGCTCCAAAGTGATTCAGAATAACCGCCATCCCCTGCTGGAAGCAGGAACAGCTGAGTAGCCTAGCAGAGTCTGCTGCTGCAACAAAAAATGAAAGTAACTCCTCATGTGCCAAAAGAAACAAAACCTGTTTAAAGTGTGTGTGTCCTGAGCCTGTCAAAAACTCTTAGGCAGAGAAGACTGTGACATACTGTCCTAGGAGATGTCAAAGTGTTAAACGTCTCTTTTCAGCAATTAGAGGTTTGGGATATTGAGATTCACTTTGAATCTATTAGCTGTTTAAAAACCTTTTATGAAACTTCAAATGATTCGATTGATTCTACATATTTAGTTAAATTTGGCAGTATATTGTTGTTTTTTTCATTTACAATCTTGTAATATAAAATTGAATTTTTTTCAAAACAATATTTTGATTGTAGTATTTTAAATCTGGGAATTAACTCCATCAAATTTAATATGAACTGGAAAATACTGTTGGATGAGTCTATCAGGTAAGTAGCATGAAGAATATAAATAATCTACAAAAGATGGTTTCAACTTTGATTATCATTGATTGTTCCTATTATGTTACATATATCTAATTTGAAAATTATCTGGCATGGCATCACACAAAGATACGTCCCAGTACTTTTCTGATATTAACATTGTTTAGAACCTCAAACACAATACTTGCCAGAGACATTAAAAGTGTTTAGAGTATTACATGACTTTTTATAATCAGAATTCTCTCTGAAATAAATATAAAGGGAATAGTCAGTGATGGCCAGTGACGACCGAGCAGTAATATGCTTGGTACTTATAACAAGCAGTTAGATGCTTGGATGGGCTCGACTCAACTATAATGGAAGTCAATGAGGAACTTGAGCATTTTTCCAGGAACTCTTCTGGAAAGATATTCAAGTTCATTTATGACCACTGTGACGACATGGACACCCAATGCCTAGCATGGGTTAAAGTTTCTTAAAATTCAGCCAGACTATTGTTCTTCTGTGTGTATAGATGGGGGATAAGCCCTCATTGTTTCTACAAGACTCTTGGGAGTTTAGTATTGAAGTTTTTGTTAACTCATGTTTGCTAAACCATTGTGTCTGCCAGGCCCCTCTGAGCATTCATTGTAATGTAGTTGTGTATTGCTAATCTAATGTAAATTACCTTAGTAGCCATTATCTAGTCTGTGACTTCCAGACTACATGTATACCCTCAGTCTTTCTGTAGACATCCTTTGGATGACCATTGTCTATGCAGCTTGAGATTCATCCAATGGGAGAGGCGATCTTGTCCAACCAATCGATGAGGACGCAGTGTATCTAAGTGGAAGGCTGTGGCTATTAAAGGGACTTCTTTAAGCCACCAGGTTGTTGATGGATGCTGATGGATCCAGTCTAAGCTCTCAGGAGCTGACTAGAGGATCAGGATATCTTATGGCTTCAATCTAAGGGCTCCGGTTCCGGTTGGAGACCATATCCACAGCCTAGGGATTTCGACTCCGGCTGCCAGGATTGTAACATCATACCAGGACTACCTAAGGAGGACACTCAGGTTGGGACAGTTCAGTCACCTGTTACAGGCTTTGCAGACCTCAGCCAGCTTCCTAAATCTGGCATTATTCCTTTCTCTGTGGGTGCCCGCCAAAAGCGGGGTGCTGCTAGATTTGAGTAAATAGCCCTGGAACCTCTGAGGCAAGGACATTCTAAATCCCTGGTGAGCCAGCGGAAGGGTGAGACTTTGTTGCCTGTTACATTTGTGTGTTTTGCTGGTTATGTGTTATGTGCCGTTAATTGTTTGGGGATCCAATAAAGTCTAATTATTGTGGTTCCCTCACCCTGTGTTGTCTGAGTAGTGTTACTCCCACGGTTAAGGAGGCCGGCGTTCAGTTGGGATGAGCCCTGAGCCACGCTGTCTTTCTAAAGGCGGCGGGTTTTAGTGGACGAGAGCACCCACTGAGCCCCGTGTCTCCACAACCACCGTTATACTCATGTGCTTGAGTTGCACCCATCTGAGCCTCCAACTGCTCTTAATGAGTATCAAGCACGCAAGCATGGTAGTGCCTGCTCATCACTACAGATGTGTTACTATATTTGAGTAACACATCTGAGTGCAGCCCTTATTTTGATTAAAGAACCCACATATTGATAGGATATCATTGAGCCATAAACAAATCAGTTTTAAAAACCGATCTGAGGTCTATGAAATTCAGAACATGTCCTATTCTCATCTATTTTTGTGAGTCAGGCTCAACTATTGAATTCGATGGAATATCTATATAAAACAGATGAAGACATACCATACTTTGTACTTTAGCATTCCATCCCTGTTTCTTCAATTTTTAACTGATTTATTAGTATGAGCCAATGGATCCAAAAAGTTCAGTCTACCTGCATCAGTGAGAAAAACAGCTGGAAGACTAATGATACCTGACAAATAATCAGTCGGTTTCTCTTGGCTTGTAATATTTACAGAGAAGTGTGAAAGTAACCTAAGTCATGATGGAGTAACCAGTGGGGCTCAGGAGTCATGTAGTAAAATCAAGAAGACCTAGTGTTCCCTATTGACTGGAGGGTATGTTGGCAGCTGCATTACCTGGCACAGCGATGTGTAGAAGAGTGCTTCAGCATCGGCATAAGCCTTGGAGGGCTTTTCATTTTACAGCTGCTCATGTGGATCAATCACACATTGTCGTGTTATCCATAAGATACCCTGTAAAAAACCTTTAATCTCTATGTATGGACCAATTTTCTAAGACAACCTATCAATTCAAGAATGATCTTACTGTATTAATCTCTTAGACCCCGATTCATCAAACCAGTTTTGATAAAAATCTGGCATAAATTGCATTGAAAAGTTGCAAATTTTGTCAAAGCTAGGAGTTGTACAAAACTTTTATAAATCTTGGCTTTTTGGTGACAGTTCTCCAAGTTACGCTTAAATGGGTTGAGCTGGGAGGAATTAAAGCATGACCCAAGCAAAGAATGGCATGATAACATGGCTTGTTTAATTCATGATGAGGTGTCGTGTTATTTACACCAAACGTTTTCCGTCTGTCACGGACAGAGACACTCGCCACTCATCACAAGCTCCTGATTCCTGAAAAAACATCCACCAAGCCCGCTCTTTAAGATCCTGAAAAAATCGCCGGTCTTGATGACTCGTATCCATAATACTACATTTGTAGTGGCTTTTTTTCATTTATACTTTAGATTTATGAATATAGAGAATAATAATGAATGTTATTTTGTTCCAGAACAACAACAATTACAGTTTTGCAATTCTTGGAAATCTAATATTATGTGTAAAATGTTATAATTCCTGTGAGGATGAACACAGACAGTAATGGTAACATGAGAGATCCGATACAAATATTCACAGCAGTAATATACTAGAAGGCAAATAATACAGGAGCCTAAATGTTCAAAAAATTACAGACTTGGTGAAAAAATGATTTATGGGTGTTGCCATGAATAAAAATAACTTGCAGATGACACAGGAGGAGACTTACCTGGATTGCTGCCTTCTCTCCTGAAAACATATGGAAGCAAAGGCACTGAGCAGTTTATCATCATTAGACAGAGGAGAGGCGCAGGCAGAAGTGTCTCTGTGGCCAAATTAATATTTTGTATGTAATAGAGATTGCATATTACCAGATATTCACATTTAACAGTAAATTTATATATATATATATATATATATACATATATATATATATATATATATATATATATATACAAAATTCTTTCAAAATGAAAAATAAACCAACAACTAAATGAAAATGATTGTCACATGATCAAATGTCTTAGTACCTCTATATTGGGAAAAACAGCGTGTAAAAAAAGGTACTATATAGCTCAATCTTTGACATCCTATCTGTGGACTGTGTGATGCCAAGGAGAGGTTCCAGATCCATTTTGCTAACATGTAAGTGCTTGCAGAGCTACTGTACTTAACAAAGCCTTGCATTAGGTAATAGGAAAAGATCATGAGCTCCACTCTATAAGGAATAAGTGTAATTTAGCTGCTGTTTCTTAAAAAAAAAACAGAGAAATGCAATAAAATTTAAGGCACTCAATGTATTTTACTTAAATAATGAATGCTTTATGACATTTAATGACTAGAGATGAGTGGACCATGGAAATTCGGTTCAGCAAGTTCTTCCAGACTTTATAAAGTTTGATTTGGGACCCAAACTTGACCTGAAGCCCAATGGAAGTTACTAATTGGGCAGTTCGTGTCTCCACCCACATACAACCAGCCATAAACAGATCACTTCCAGGGGAGGGTGGACCAGGTTTTTCCATTTTTTTGTGTGTGGACACATTACATCTGATCACACTGTTGTTACCCACAGTGCGAGCCGATCAAACACTGCAAGCGGCTCTCACTGGGCCGAGCACCAAGCACACCTGAGCACAGGGCTGCTCGCATGAGTGGTGTTCATATGTAAAGCAGCTGAACTCTGAACCTCAACTCTGTTTCTTGTAAAGTCTGTGTTTGGTACGAACACCGAACACAGAACCTCGGGTTTGCTCATCTCTAAAAATGAGTAGAGATGAGCAGACCCAAACCGTAAAGGTCAATGTTTGTACCAAACACAAACTTTTAAAAAAAAAAATAGTGTCGAAGTTCGGGTGCTTTACATATGTTGACCACTTGAACAAGCATCGCTGTGGTACTCAGGTGCGCTTGGTGCTCAACCCAGTGCAAGCCGTTTGCAGTATTTGAATGTTTCACACTGGGAATAAAAACAGTGTTATCAGATAGTGTGAACAAAAAAAGTGAAAAATTCCCACCCTCTCTTTCCTGGAAGTGCTCTGTTAATGGCTGGCTGCATGTGGGCGGAGGCTGGAACTGCCCAATCAGTGACTTCCAATTGGGTTCAGCTCATTCCAGGTCAAAAACTGAAGTTTATTTAAAGTTCAGCTGTACCCGCTAAATCCAAACTTCAATAGGTTGGCTGATCTCTAATAATGACTAGAGATGAGCAGACCCATGGAAGTTTAATGTTTGCCAGGTTTGGACGGACAACTGTGGGTTGCAACCCTCAGCTGTCAGATTTAGCTTGGTTGGGTATCAAAAATGGAGGTGATCACACACCATTTTTTTAAATCAGTTAAATAAATCATTTTAAAAAAATGACGTGGGCTCTGCCTTATTTTTGACAACAGCCAAGGTGAACCAGGTGGCTAGGGGCTGGTATTATCAGGCTGGGAGGGTCTATGGTTATCTGACCGGTTTCAATCAGCAGTAAATCAGATGGCAATCAGGTGACTTCATCGGTAGATTATTCACTTATCATTCATTTTCAAACTTTTCAAACTGCATTTTTAACACACACACTGGTGGTCCCAACGGGGACAATTTGCAGCGGTGGACCGCTGCTTTTTGCGGCTCAACAGTCCATTCTCACTCGTGGGGCTCTAGTGCCGTGTGCGGGGGACTGACCCAGCCAGAGTCCCTCCGTGTCGGCTACGACCGGCACCTTCAGTAATGAGGGACCCCGCTGTGACATGGCCTGCTCTGCCTCCTGGCAGTTGCATCCCTGCCGTGCCTCCGGTGCATCTTTGCTGACGGGCTCAGCCTTCGGCTTCTTCCATGGAAGTGGATCAGGGCGGTCACGAGCTTCTGCTGCAGATAGGTCCCCCGGGGCGGATTGGCAAGGTACCGCTACCGGTGGTGGTGGTAGCGGGACTAGTGGCGGGGCAGCAGCAGCCAACACGGGTAGCGGGGGAGGTAACAGGGCGAGCGGGTATGGACCGGGTCCCTCAGCCGCGATGACCGACCTACTAGGGGTACAGGGGCGTGGGTCACTTACCCTCCCTTCCAAGACTCCCTCCACCTCGCGTCTCCGTATGGCCGCCACCACTTCTGCCATGTCGGCCTCCCACTCCTCCAGGAGGAGCTGCATACGGACCTGCAGACGGCTGCTTAGCTGGACGGTCCGGACTTCCACCCATGCTGCGGTGCCAGGCGCAGGGACCACGGTGTTGTCGGTCGGACTCAGCATCCTTAGCAGCGGCCTATTCCAGGAACCAGTAAATGGCTGCAGGGTCCTGGCGTCCCTGCTTCCATAGCCGCGCTCACATGCGGCCAGCCGCCATTTCGTCCCCCCTTAGTTTCTTTCCCGCTCCTCCTCTATTGGGGCAGGGTTTTGGCCTTCGCGCCTCCACTACTTGAGGAGACGCTCGAGCGGGACTAGTGGTGGGGCAGCAGCAGCCAACACGGGTAGCGGGGGAGGTAGCAGGGCGAGCGGGTATGGACCGGGTCCCTCAGCCGCGATGACCGACCCACTAGGGGTACAGGGGCGTGGGTCACTTACCCTCCCTTCCAAGACTCCCTCCACCTCGCGTCTCCGTATGGCCGCCACCACTTCCGCCATGTTGGCCTCCCACTCCTCCAGGAGGAGCTGCATGCGGACCTGCAGACGGCTGCTTAGCTGGACGGTCCGGACTTCCACCCATGCTGCAGTGCCAGGCGCGGGGACCACGGTGTTGTCGGTCGGACTCAGCATCCTTAGCAGCGGCCTATTCCAGGAACCAGTAAATGGCCGCAGGGTCGTGGCATCCCTGCTTCCATAGCTGCGCTCACATGCGGCCAGCCGCCATTTCGTCCCCCCTTAGTTTCTTTCCCGCTCCTCCTCTATTGGGGCGGGGTTTTGGCCTTTGCGCCTCCACTACTCGAGGAGACGCTCGAGCGGGAACTCTTCGCGCCCAAGATGGCGGCTTTTCAAATTTTCCGGCCGGACACCTCCGGCAATCACACAAGGCGCACTTCAACCAGTCGGTAGAACGGTAGGATCCTGTTCGTGACGCCAAGTTGTCGCGGGTCGAGGAGGGGACGCTGCGCTCTCCCACTGCTCGGGTCCGGCAGCTGGTGCTGCTGCTGCTCGGTGGTGGCTCGAGCGGTGGTCCGGATC
The DNA here is from genome assembly GCF_048569485.1 of Anomaloglossus baeobatrachus. NCBI lineage: Eukaryota > Metazoa > Chordata > Amphibia > Anura > Aromobatidae > Anomaloglossus > Anomaloglossus baeobatrachus. Next base: position 164,922,928 of record NC_134360.1, read on the forward strand.
CCGGGGACTCGAGCGGCGCTCCTCGCCCGTGAGTGAAAAGGGGGATTTGATTGACTGTGGAGATTTATTGTCCGTGACGCCACCCACGGCTGTGGTGATAATGGTGACACCACCGCTGCTCTGGACGGGGATCCCAGGAGCGGTGACAGGGAGCAGCTTTGTTGTTAGTTCTCCCCTCCGTGGGTAGGGGGTTGGTTGTCCCGGGACCCGGTGATGGGGTAGGGATGGATGGCAGGAGGGTTATGGGGCCTGGCGAGGTGCAGGGTCGCAGGGGCAGCGCTGTGCCGCACGGCATGGTGGTACTCACTTAGCCCAATGATGAAGACACAGTTCTCGGTAAAACACTCGGCTGGATGGACGGGTCCCACAAACGGCTGCGGTGTTGTTTCTCCTGGCAGGTTGATGGTAGCTGCCTTTCCCTGCACCTAAGTACGGTTGATGGTTCCGATGGGTTCCCACCGGTAACCCGCTCCCCAGCTTGGATATTGGCTGGAGGAGCCCCTCTTTGCCCGCAGGCGCTGGCCCTGAGAAACGCTTGCCTTGGCGGTGGCAGTGTCTCCCTTGGTTGGTTGGACTGTTGCCTTCTGTCGGGACTTGACTGTTTGGAAACCCAGGAGGTCCCCTTCACTAACGGATTCGTCAAATTCACGGCGACTCCTAGCCTTGCCGGGGTCCGAAAAGCCCCTGCCAAATGGTGCTGGCTTCTCTTTGTGTACCGGTCCGGTACCGCCGGGCCACCGCCCGTCCACGGTCCTTACGGTAACTCGGATAGGCCACTCCTGCAGACGGTCACCACCATCTGCCAACCTTGCTGATCTGTCCGGGCCACACACCCGGACCAACTTCAGGCTGCTCTCTTACTTCTTCCTTCTGCTCACTTTCACTACCAAACTCTATCTGCCTGGTTTTCCCACCTCCAGGACTGTGAACTCCTCGGTGGGCGGGACCAACCACCTGGCCCACCCCCTGGTGTGATCATCAGCCCCTGGAGGAAGGCAACAAGGGTTTTGTGTCTGACTTCGGTGTGCCTGCTGGGAGTGTGGGGTGTGTTGGTGTTGTGCTCTGTGGCCCCTGGCTTGTCCAGGGCGCCACATTTACACACTCACCTCATCCAGCGACACCGATCTCTTCTCGCCGGGAGAATCCTGAGAGGCAGTGCGGTGCAGCGCGATGAACAGGACCTGCGATGGACACGTGACTTGCTCTCATTCCCTGCTGCTGTAAGTGCTGGATGTGATGTGTGTGTGTGTGATCTGCTGTGTGTGTCTGCAATCGGCTGTGTGTGTGTCTGCGATCAGCTGCGTTTTTCTGCAATCGGGTGTGTGTGTCTGCGTTCAGCTGTGTGTGTCTTTGATCGGCTGTGTGTGCCTGTGATCAGATGTGTGTATCTATGATCGGATGTGTGTATCTGTGATCGGCTGTGGGTGCCTGTGATCGGATGTGTGTATCTGTGATCGGCTATGTGTGCCTGTGATCGGATGTGTGTATCTATGATCGGATGTGTGTATCTGTGATCGGCTGTGTGTGCCTGTGATCGGATGTGTGTATCTGTGATCGGCTGTGTGTGCCTGTGATCGGATGTGTGTATCTGTGATCGGCTGTGTGTGCCTGCGATCGGATGTGTGTATCTGTGATGGCTGTGTGTGATCTGTGTATATCTGCGATCTGCTGTGTGTGTGTGTGCCTGTGATCGGATGTGTGTATCTGTGATCGGCTGTGTGTATCTGTGATCTGCTGTGTGTGTGATCTGCTGTGTGTGCCTGCGATGTGCTGTGTGTTTCAGCGTGTCAGCTAGCAGCAGGGTAGGATGGCATGCAGCACCGACTGGAGATCACAGGAGGACCTTGGAACCACGCAGACGTCCTGGTCTGGTGAGTATGAGTCTCCTGGGATGTGGGGGGTCGGTTTTTTTGGGGGGTAAACTTACCCCCAACCGTGTTTCTCCAAGAATAAGACCTCCTCCAAAAATAAGCCCTAGTGCTTTTTTGGGGGGCAAAAAAAATATGACAGTGTCTTATTTTTGGAAAAACACGGTAGGTATACTGGAAAAGTAAGACTAGTATACTATTGCACAGAAGGTCTATCAAAGCTGTCACCAAAGGAAGGAGTTGGGCAAGAGATCATCAATTGTGTGGCTTCATCCAAGGCTTGTATTGCAAGAGGGGAATAAGTAACTTTTAGATATCGACATCGTAATCCTTCTTTCCACCAAAATTAATTGTTGGAAAAATGTTGGGAGGCCACAATACACATTAGACAATCACCAAAATATTTATGCCTGAAAAGTGAAGTAAAACACTTTGTAAAGTTGGAAAAATCTAGCTACATCTAGGATTTTCTCACTAGTCAAGCCAACTCCGCCAAAGTGGGTGGATGGATGGGAGAGGGACGAGGTAGCCTCCACCCGTCCAATTCAAAAACGGACATGACGTACTTGTGTTAGAAATCATACTTAAGTCCTCGACTAGAGTATGATTTGTGCACAGGGGCACATCACTTGTAAGAAACGCCTGATTCACAAAGTTCTGTGTGCTACTTAATGAAGAAGTGACATCTTACTCTGCGAAAACCCCTCCATTATGACCAGCATGTACAACATCAATCTTAATTAAAGGGATTGTCCCACAAATAAAGTTCATTTTATTCAATAGATCTTGGAATAATAATAAGTTCCACTATTGGATGTGTTTATAAGAAATGTTCCTGTGCTGAGATAATCTTATATACAGTATGTGTCACTGCTATGTGCTGTGTAATGGCCGTGTCTGACCATACAAGGACATGGTCTGGTCACACCACATCTCCTGGGCTTGGGAGGAAGTAAAAAAGTATACAGACATTACAGCACGGGATCGCAAATAATTCTTTCTTTGAAATAAAACACTTCTTAGAGAACAGGCAGGAAAATGTTTGCCTTACAAAAGGAATCATCTATGGTCCCATGCTGTAATGTCTTTATACTCTCTGCATCCTCCCTGGCCCAGGAGCTGTGGTATGATCAGACCATGTCCCTGTTTGGTCAGACACAGCCATTACACAGCACGTAGGGGTACTTTGCACGCTGCAACATCGCTAGCCGATTGTAGCGATGCTGAGCGCTATAGTCCCCGCCCCCATCGCACATGCGATATCTTGTGATAGCTGCCATAGAGAACATTATCGCTACGGCAGCTTCACACGGACTTACCTGCCCTGCAACGTCGCTCTGGCCGTCGATCCGCCTCCTTCCTAAGGGGCGGGTCGTGCGTCGTCACAGCGACGTCACACGGCAGGCGGCCAATAGAAGCAGAGGGGCGGAGATGAGCGGGACGTAAAAATCCCGCCCACCTCCTTCCTTCCTCATTGCAGGCGGGACACAGGTAAGGAGATGTTCCTCGCTCCTGCGGCTTCACACACAGCGATGTGTGCTGCCGCAGGAACGAGGAACAACATTGCACCTGTCGCTGCAGTGAAATTATGGAAATGACCAACACTACACAGATCACCGATTTTCAACGCTTTTGCGATTGTTTATCGGTGCTTCTAGGCTTTACACATTGCGACATCGTTACCGGCGCCGGATGTGCGTCATTTTCGATTTGACCCCGACGAGATCGTAGTAGTCGCAACGTGCAAAGTACCCCATAGTATGGAGACATAGATAAGATTATCTCGGCTCAGGAGCATTTTTTATTAACACATCCAACTGTAAGTTATTATTATTCCAAGATCTATTTATTAAAATCAACTTTAAAAATTAACTTTGTTCATTGGAAAACCCCTTTAATAATGTCTATTGAGTATGATCAGGTCAAAAGAGTATAAAATAAGCAGTTGATTATCTAAATATTTCCATACATTGTGAAACCAACAGTTTTTGGTCATAGAAATGTAAATAAATCTGCTACGTTACCAAAATTAGACTGACTGTATTGCTTCATCAATATATATTATATATATAGTGTCATTATTGGATCCTACACTGATTCTGTTCAGCATTATGTATCGGGATATTACTTTTGTATATAAATATACTTTAATTATTTTTACACCATTTGCTGCTACTTAACTTTTTTTGCAGTGTACTATTATACAACCCCCACCTCCAGCTGTTTATGTCGCCTTATGAATCGTGTGACCCATTTTTTAGTCTTTTAATTATCATGTTCAATAAAGATTTATCTTTTTATAGTTTGGCTTTTGGTGTCTTCTTAAATTATTGGTTTTCTAATTCTGCTATGTGTAAAATGTTTCCTAACAGAAAATTATTTTTCTGCCAATTGCCTTCCAAATTCTGGATAAAAGTAAAGGATTTATTTAATGTTGAAAGCAATGATGACGATGAAAGAGGGAGCACCCCACTGAGGCTCCCTCCTCCATCATTCTCCCTCACCGTCTCAGCACAGCGGGTGTGATGACATCAGTACAGCGTGCTCACTGTGCCGAGATGAGCAGAGCTGCAGAACACTCGCCAAGGAGCCTGTGGCAATGGTGAACTGAGGAGAGGTGAGTTCTTCTTCTTTGTTTTTACTCATTGAGTGCACTGGTGGCCAATGGCCATATTACTATATAGATGACTATAGGGTGTGCATTATACTTTATGGAGAACTATGTGAGTGCATTATAATATATGGAGGACTATGAGTGGTGCATTATACTATACGGAGGACTATGGGGAGCATTATACTATATGAAGGGCTAAGGGTCCTGCATTATATTACATGATAATACACAAGAGAACGAGAGTAAAGTGCAATTATAAATAATTTTTATTGAATACACAACAAGAAAAATAGGAGTTAAAATGGTACACTACCAAAGAATCTTAGGGATACATATGTGTCGCCCTGGGCAAGCCAGGGGACACAGGTAACAACACACACACACCCCACATTCCCTGCAGGTACACCAGCTAACCTACAAATCCTTGTTGCCTTCCTCCAGAGGCTGATGATTCACACCAGGGGGTGGAGCCAGGCGGTTGGTGTCCGCCCACCAAGGAGTTCACAGCTCTGGAGGCAGGAAGTACCAGGCAGTTTAGCCCAGGCAGGGCTTGTGAGCAGAAAGACGAGCTTGTGGACCAGAGAGATAGCTCAGGGAGGAGTAGGAGTGAGGAGCTAAGGAGAGGAGTTAAGGAAAGTGGAAGTAGAAGTGGAAGTGGTAAAGGAGGAAAACAACAGTGAAAGTGACAGAAAGCCTGAAGTTAGTCTGTGGCTGTGTGCCCAGACGGAGCCAGCAAGGTCAGCAGACAGTGGTGAAGATCTGCAGTGGGACTGTCTGGAGGTTGCTGGAAGGGCCACGGAGGCTGTGTGTATCCGGGGGCCTGGAGCAGTATACAAAGGGCAGTCAGCACCAGAGCAGGGGCTTTCGGATCCCAGTAAGGCTTGGAGTCGCTGTAAATTGCTAAATCCGTTAGTGAAGGGGACGTAGATCCCCCAACAAGCAAGTCCTGATTGACGGCAAAGGTCCAACCACAACGGGGAAACACCGCCACCGCCAAGGCACCAGTTTCCCAGGGCCGGTGCCTGCGGGCAAAGCGTGGAGCTCCTCCGGCTCAGATTGTAGTCGGGGAGCGGGTAACCGGTGGGAAGCCATCGCTACCAAACAGACATTTCAAAGGTGCAGGGAAGAGACCGTCACCGCATACTGCAGGGAACCGCAGCACCGTGAACCGTCCGAGGGACCCGTCCAACCAGCCGTTTGTTTACCGAGAACTGTGTCGTGTTTACTGGCTGAGTGAGTACCTCAGTGCCGCAAGGCACAGCGCTGCCCCTGTGCCCCTGCACCCCACTGGGCCCCGGGATCACCAACCCCTACCCACGGAGGGACAACACAACAACTGGCTGCTCCGCCTCACCATCCCCGGGATCCCCATATAGAGCAGCGGTGGTGTACACTCAATCACCACAACCGTGGGTGGCGTCACGGACAATAAACAATCTCCCCAACCAAAATCCCTTTTTCACTCACGGGCGAGGAGTGCCGCTTGAGAAGCCCCCGGGATCCGGCCCACCGATCGAGCCACCACTGAGCAGCAGCCGCCGGACCCGAGCAGAAGGGGTGAGCGTGGTGTGCCGACACCCTCCTCCCCGCCCGCGACAACTTGGCATCACGAACAGGATCTTACCACTCTGCCGTCTGGTAGAGGTGCGCCTTGTTACCGCCGGAGGTATCCGGCAGAAAAATTTCAGAAGCCGCCATCTTTGGCGCGAAAAGTTCCCGCTCGAGCGTCTTCTCGAGCAGTAGAGGCGCGAAGGCCAAAACCCCGCCCCGAGAGAGGAGGGGCCGGAAAGAGCTAAGGGGGACGCGATGGCGGCTGGACACATGTAGCTGCAGCTATAGAAGCAGGGACGCCAGGACTCTGCAAATATACCGTTCCTGGAAGAGAAAGCCATCATGTGGATGCCGTCCCGCGACACCGTAGCCCCCGCGCCTGGAACCGCGGCGTGGGTGGAGATCCGGACCGCGCAGCTCTACCAACGGCTGCAGGTGAAGATGCAGCTCCTCATGGAGGAGTGGGAGGCCGACATGGCGGACGTTGTAGCCACTGTGCGGAGACGCGAGGAGGAAGCGGAGAAAGGGAGGGTGAGTGACCCACGTCCCGATGCCCTGGAAGGGCCGGTCATCGCGGCTGCGGGGCCCGGTCCAAGCCCTCTCCCTTCGCTGCCTCCCTCGCCACCCGTCCCGGAGGCCGTGACCCCGCCACTAGGCCTGCTACCACCGCAACCGATAGCAGTACCCAGCGTCCCCGCCCAGGCGGGCCGACCTGTAGCCGGAGCCCGTAGTCGACCGGAGGTGTTGCCATGGAAGGCCCCGAAGTCCGCACCGGAGGCATCCCCCGAGCCGGAGCTGATGACCCGCTCCGAGCCGAAGGCCCAGCAGCGGAAAGCCCCTATGCCCATCCCCCACACCTCGGCTGAGGTAGCGCCGGGTTGTTGCTGCAAGGCAGCGCCCAAGGCCAAGACACCGCGGGACATGCCGCCCAGATTCCTGACAGTGGGCAACGTCCAGGATGTCCCGCGGGGCCCGACCCGTGCGCCGGCGCTGGCGGCATCGCCGTATTGGGATAGGGAGCCGGTACCGCTGGGCCTGGAGATCGCCGAGAGGGAGCGGAAGAAGGCCGAGCTGGTGGCCCGAGCTATCCGAGAAAAAGAAAATCTCCGCCAGGCCACGTTCCGTGTCCGGGGCCCGTTGTACGAGGGGCAGGTGAGGCGGTTTGATGTCCGCCGGGGCTACGGGTTCATCTACGAGCCGGGCCTGGAGGCCGAAGTGTTTGTAGCCCAGCGGGATGTGAATGCCCACCTGCCTGAGGAGCATCCCGGCCGCAACCTAATGCCGGGAGACCTTGTTCGGTACACCCGACACTGCGGAGAGAGGGGGTGGTTTGCCCTGGATGTGAAGCTGAGGGGCAGCCAGGAGAGCAGAGTGAGTCCTGCACCCCCTCCCTCGGATGAAGCTGAAGGCCTGGAGTAGGGCAGCGGAGCACCGTTGTCCAGTCCCCGTTGGGACCACCATTTTGTTCTGTTGTTTGAAAAATGATATGAAAAATGATGATACCGTGAAAGTAACCTGATTTGCTTTGTGATTTGCAACCGGCTGGAGCCGGCACCGTTGTCCCCGTGGGGACCGTTTAAAGTTTTGCATGGAGGACTATCCATGGACAAGCCCGTGAACTTGCAGGGCAACCACAAATGTTAGTGGCTTGTAAATATGTTGTTTACTGTTACCGTTTTCCGCAATGCCGCCTCCGGAGAGGCAGGTTGGAGGGAGGGCCCTCAGCAGAGCAGGCTGGGGCCCAGCCACCAAAGGAACCGGTGGCTACCCTCTGGAGGGGAAGGACAGATCCCGCTCGGGTACCGTGTGCTGGACTGTGGGTCAAGGGGTGCTGCCTGGGCTTTAGGGGCAGCATCAGGGCCAGGTTGCTTGGGTGGGAGAGAGCGGAAACCGTAACCGTAAACCGTTTGCAACGTTAAAAGAAATGTGCCTCCTGTCTTGGGAAGAGTTATTATTAAAAATGTATATAATTTACCGTTTATCATGTTATACCTTTTTACTTTACAGAAAACAAAAGGAAAATAAAACCGGTGTTGGACGGGCAGCCCGAGGACGGTCTGCGTTTTGCTAAGGGGGAATGTGTCGCCCTGGGCAAGCCAGGGGACACAGGTAACAACACACACACACCCCACATTCCCTGCAGGTACACCAGCTAACCTACAAATCCTTGTTGCCTTCCTCCAGAGGCTGATGATTCACACCAGGGGGTGGAGCCAGGCGGTTGGTGTCCGCCCACCAAGGAGTTCACAGCTCTGGAGGCAGGAAGTACCAGGCAGTTTAGCCCAGGCAGGGCTTGTGAGCAGAAAGACGAGCTTGTGAACCAGAGAGATAGCTCAGGGAGGAGTAGGAGTGAGGAGCTAAGGAGAGGAGTTAAGGAAAGTGGAAGTAGAAGTGGAAGTGGTAAAGGAGGAAAACAACAGTGAAAGTGACAGAAAGCCTGAAGTTAGTCTGTGGCTGTGTGCCCAGACGGAGCCAGCAAGGTCAGCAGACGGTGGTGAAGGTCTGCAGTGGGACTGTCTGGAGGTTGCTGGAAGGACCACGGAGGCTGTGTGTACCCGGGGGTCTGGAGCAGTATACAAAGGACAGTCAGCACCAAGGCAGGGGCTTTTCGGATCCCGGCAAGGCTTGGAGTCGCTGTAAATTACAAATCCGTTAGTGAAGGGGACGTAGATCCCCCAGCAAGCAAGTCCTGATTGACGGCAAAGGTCCAACCACAACGGGGAAACACCGCCACCGCCAAGGCACCAGTTTCCCAGGGCCGGCGCCTGCGGGCAAAGCGTGGAGCTCCTCCGGCTCAGATTGTAGTCGGGGAGCGGGTAACCGGTGGGAAGCCATCGCTACCAAACAGACATTTCAAAGGTGCAGGGAAGAGACCGTCACCGCATACTGCAGGGAACCGCAGCACCGTGAACCGTCCGAGGGACCCGTCCAACCAGCCGTTTGTTTACCGAGAACTGTGTCGTGTTTACTGGCTGAGTGAGTACCTCAGTGCCGCAAGGCACAGCGCTGCCCCTGCGCCCCTGCACCCCACTGGGCCCCGGGATCACCAACCCCTACCCACGGAGGGACAACACAACAACTGGCTGCTCCGCCTCACCATCCCCGGGATCCCCATATAGAGCAGCGGTGGTGTACACTCAATCACCACAACCGTGGGTGGCGTCACGGACAATAAACAATCTCCCCAACCAAAATCCCCTTTTCACTCACGGGCGAGGAGTGCCGCTCGAGAAGCCCCCGGGATCCGGCACACCGATCGAGCCACCACTGAGCAGCAGCCGCCGGACCCGAGCAGAAGGGGTGAGCGTGGTGTGCCGACACCCTCCTCCCCGCCCGCGACACATACATATAAGACCCAAGAAAATTCATAGTAGCCCATCCAATTCCATGTGGAATATTAAATATAGAAGTCTATGTTAAATAAGGGCTAACAAATGAAAGGGTCTAATAATGGCAATATGAGTAATACAAAAAGGAACTGCCTTACAGTGATAGTACACAAATCAAACCATGATTCCCCACCATGTATTGGTAGGAAATCATGGTGATTATGCTAGAAGCACCGTGAGGGAACAAATATTAGTACTAATCCAATCAGGATAGCAAAAAAGGGGAATTGGACCTTGGTTCCCCACCTTGATAAAGCTACAGAATCCTCGCGAAACGCGCGTCGGATGGAGACCTTTGGCCATCTATAGGGATACCATTTTATTCCACTTGGGACTGCATTCCCCTTTTTTGCTGGCTGCATCGTGATTTCTTTGCACTGACATTGCACTTCAGCACTTTAGGTAAGAGAATCCCTTTACCCTGCATACTTTGGTCGTACCACCATTTGGTGCTATCCTGATTGGATTAGTACTAATATTTGTTCCCTCACGGTGCTTCCAGCATAATCACCATGATTTCCTACCAATACATGGTGAGGAATCATGGTTTGATTTGTGTACTATCACTGTAAGGCAGTTCCTTTTTGTATTACTCATATTGTCATAATTAGACCCTTTCATTTGTTAGCCCTTATTTAACATAGACTTCTATATTTAATATTCCACATGGAATTGGATGGGCTACTATGAATTTTCTTGGGTCTTATATGTATGTATCCCTAAGATTCTTTGGTAGTGTACCATTTTAACTCCTATTTTTCTTGTTGTGTATTCAATAAAAATTATTTATAATTGCACTTTACTCTCGTTCTCTTGTGTATTATCTTCATTATGAGTAGTGCTGGCACCCTCCCTGCCTTAGTCTGGTAGGCCTGGTGCTCACATTTAATGGCTCTTTTTGTGAGATATGTGTTGTTATTATATTACATGGAAGAATATGGGGGGCATTATTATATACGGAGGACTATGGGGTGTGCATTATAATATATGGAGGACTATGGGGTGCATTATACTATATGAGGACTATAGAATGCATTATAATATATAGAAGGCAATTTTAGGCCCACTATATTATATGGACGACTATGGGAAGGTGCATTATACTGTCTGAGGGACTATGGGTCGTGCATTATACTAAGTGAAGGACTATGGTATGCATTATACTATATCAAAGGCAATGTGGGGCCCATTGTACTATATGGAAATCTATGGGGGTACATTATACTAGATGGAGTACTATGAAGGGTGCATTACACTATATGGAAGGCTATCTGGGGGCTATTATAATATTTGGCAGGTGATTCGGAGACCATTATACCATTTTAAAGGCTATGTGGAGGCCATTATAATATTTGGATGGCTAAGAGGGAGCCTTTATAATTTATGGAGGGCTATTTGATGGTCATTAAACTGTATGCAAGCAATTATATAGCATGTAAGTTTGTGTGAAGTGCATCATACTTTGCGGAGGGCTATGTGGAGGCCATTATACTATTTGGTGGGCTAGTAGGGGCCATTATACCGTGTGAAAATGTGTGGATGCCATTTTTCTGTATGTTGGACCATTAGACTGTATGGAGGACAGTGTTGGGGTCACAGCTGAAGATCATACTCCATTTGGGTCACCATAATTTGCCGGGGTTGTTGAGGTTGGGTACAGTAGGGTCAATAAATTGTGCTTAAGAGGTTGTGTGCCGCCCCCGTGCCAGCAGCCGCCGCTGCTCGGATCCGAACCTTCAGGGGTGGTGGCTCGAGGGTCTCCAGACCCAGGGGTCTCGCGGACATGCCGAATAAAATGGGGGACGTAGATGTACGGGCTAGGCCGTAATAGGTTTGTGACGCCACCCACGGTGTGTGGTGAGGTGGGACACCACCGCTGCTGTTACGGGACACCCGGGGGAGATGTTGTGCAGCAAGATGTTAACCCCTCCGTGAGCAGGGATGGTGGCCCCGGGACCCGATGGCTCTTGTGCAGGGGGAATGACGACCGCAGAGGGTGCTGGTGTACTCACAGTTACAAACACATACAAGTCTCTGGTAAACCAAGGTGGTGGGGGCCGGTGCCGTGGCCAGTTGCGTTCAGGATCCCCCATCCGTCTGGTGGTCTCTATCCTTTTCCTGCACCTTTTTAGTAGAATAGACTTCCTTGTATGAAACGTAAGAGTCCGCTCCTGGCTGGATGTGGCCTAAGGAGTCATGCCCGCAGGCGCTGGCCCGTGTGATCTATTGGCCTTGGCGGTGACCTCTTATCCCTAATCGGTGGGCTGATGTCTTCTATGAGGGACTTTGGGTGGGACAGGACCTCTAGTCCTGGCCACAATCGGTTAATTAACCAGTTCCAATAGGTTCTGGTTCCTGGCTTCAGGGTCCGAGTACCCCCATTTGTGCTATGGTTTCCGGGTCGGTTCCCCGTGTCGGTACCGGCGGGCTCCAACCCTGTCCCGGTCCACCTCAGTTCCACCAAGCCATCTCCCTGGTACCTGTCAGTTTACTTCAGGCCTGACATACAGGCCTGATCTCCACTACTGAACTCTCAGACTGCACTAACTACTTTTCTCGCCCCGGGCTGTCTAAACCGCCTGGCCATGCCCACTGGTGTGTCTAACTATCCCTAAGGGGGGTGACTACGGTTTCTGGTCGGCTGTGTGTTTCCTAGTGAGAGAAAGGTGTAGTGCGGGGGCCTAACTGTGACTACCTGGTTTTGCAAGGGCGTCACAGTTGCAGTGGAGATATTCACTGTTTGGGAATCATACAGTGCCTGTGAGACACTTTTGTTTGCATCACACTTTATGGCTGCAATAAAAGGGAATCTAGGAACTTCAGTAAGGAAAATTACTTTGTAAGAGCTGTAAAGTTGTGAGATATGTTCTAATGCCAAATATTAATTATTTTTTTTTATTTTTTTTGTGGGGCCCAATCAGAACTACTGATATGGGGCCTATTTTTTCTATATGCTCTACTGCTCATAGGAAGTTGATTAAAAAAATGCTTTTATAGCTGTGATCTGATGTCTTATTTCAAAAAAGTCCATATTTCTCTTAATTTATAAATCAGCTGTTAATATCTATGGGCTGGACTCTTATCTCCCTTAGAATCTGCTTCCAGAGCTAACTTTAAAGCACCACTACAGTGTTAGGTTTTTTTTTCAGCACTGGAATGTTGATCTAAATCTATGTCCCCTGCACCTAGTGTTTTACTTATCCTCCAGTGTTTGCACCTTTCTTCAAGGTCGCTACAGACTCCTTGGCGCCATCTTGTGACTGTAACTTCTAACTGACTGGAAGTCAAATGCTACGTCACATGCACATTATGCAAGTCTATGAGAGTAAAATGAGGCTCTACATCCTTGGTCGCTTCCTCCTGATTACCCCACCTCCAGAGGTGAGCCCACGGTAATCCTTACACATCTCTGGTGATCTGATGTGTGGCTAACAAGTGCAGGTGGCTCGGAGATCCGCCAGCACATGTTAACCCTTTAAACCGCACTGTCAAATACTGACAACGCAATTTAAATGGCCGCGGTGGAGATTGCGCTGTTCCCTGATGCAATGACAGGGCGCCAATAAGTTATCATGACAGTGTGGGGTCAGATGATGGCTCCTATTGCTGTCATGAATCAATTCCTGTGAATGTTGGTAGAGTGCTGGCATTCACAGGAGATCAACATTTCTGCTGTTCAGAGGGATGATGAAGCACCGCTCTAATCAGCAGAAACGATCAGATACTGAAGGCATCAAGTACCCTAATAGGACTAGTAAAATCAATAAAAAAAGTAAAAAAAAAAGTTTGCAAACTATAAAAAAAGAAACCTTTAAAAGTCCAAATCACCCTCCTATTGCTCCAGTGGAATAAAAACAATTGTGAAAAACACACATATTTGGTATCACCGCATTTGAAAATGCCCGATCTATCAAAATATAAAATCAATTAATCTGATCAGTTCCAAGAAAAAAAAATCAAACCCCCAGAATTACAGTATAAAATGCAATAAAAGGGGATTAAAACATTGTATCTACACAAAAAATATACAACTAAAAATGTCAGCTTAAGACGCAAACAACAAGCCATCACTGAGCCCCAGATCACGAAAAATCATAGCAGTCTCGGAAAATGGTGATAAAAGCGCTATTCTTTTTTTGGACAAATTTTTGAATTTTCTTTCACCATTTAGATAAAAATAAAACAATACATGTTTGGTATCTACGAACTCGTATCGACCTGAGGCATCATACTGCCAGGTCTCTTTTACCATACAGTGAACTCGGTAAATAAAAAAACCCCTAAGAAATTGTGCAATTGCACTTTTTTTGCAATATCGCTGCACTTGGAATTTTTTTCCCACTATAAAGTGCAATATAGAGTAGAATGAATGGGTTCATTAAAATGAACAGCTTGTATAGCATAAACAAGCCCTCATGAGGCTATATTGACAGAAAAATAAAAAAGTTACGGTTCTTGGAGGAAAGGGAGGGGGAAAAAAAGTGAAAAAAGGAAAATCGCCCCAAGGAGTTAAAGCACCACTCTTTAGTGGTGAAATGAAAAAAATAAATCTGGAGTGGTGCTTTAACTGAAAGGATACATTACCAGTGTGAGACATGTAATGACTGACAGTCTGCTCTCTTGATCTACATGTCTCACACTGGTAATGCACTCTTTCAAAAAAAATGAGCCATGGAGGCAGATTCTCAGTCTGGCCCAAAGATCTAAAGAGCTCATTTACATGTTAACAAAAACGGGGTTTTCTTGGAATAAGACATTGGATTTTAGATATCACATTATTATTATTTATTATAGCACCATTTATTCTATGGTGCTTTACAAGTGAAATGGGTATACATAAAACCAAGTACAATAATCATGGACAATACAAGGCACAGACAGGTACAGGAGTAGAGAGGACCCTGCCCGTGAGGGCTCGTCGTCTACAGGGGATGGGTGAGGATACAATAGGTGAGGGTAGAGCTGGTTGTGCAGTGATGTACTGGTCTGAGGATTGTTGTAGGTTGTAGGCTTCTCAGAAGAGGTGGGTCTTCAGGTTCCTTTTGAAGCTTTCCACAGTAGCTGAGGGTCTGATATGCTGGGATAGAGCATTCCAGAGTTTGGGGGAGATGCAGGAGAAATCTTGTATGTGATTGTGAGAAGAGGAGATAAGAGAGGAGTGGAGAAGGAGATCTTGTGAGGATCTCACACTATCATGCTATTCAGCTTCCTATGACTTTCATGCCCATATAGACTTCTTAGGAGGAGGTTTGATCCTGCTGACAGATTCCCTTTAACTAACTAGCCAAACAATTCTAAATGTAAGGTCACTTGAAAAATATACGTTTTTATCTGTTTATTTTGTATCATTATTAGAGACTTTGCCAAGTGTGATTAATAAGACTAGCAAAACCTGAAGACATTGGCGTCTTACGCACAGCATCCTACTTTAATGCCCTTTCCGATTCACTGCTCCACTACATCAGAGAAACTGACTTTGCTTTGTTTCTAAATGTGTTTTAACATCAGCCGCTCAGGTGTATTTATGACCTTTTCTCTTAACCTGAAAAAAGCTTGTTTGATTCTTACTTTCTATTCTTTTCTGGGCTGCACAGAACATTCAACACTGTCATCTTAGCAGCATATTTGCAGTTTTTGCTTGTAATTACCATAATGAGCCATTAAGAATAGAACCTAATGGTAAGTTGCAAATTATCACTATAGAAAAGGGCAATATATTATTTGGTATAATGTAGCTAGAAGAAATTCAACTTCAAAGATTTTTTCCATCAAAAAGAATATATAATCCAGACAATAAGTTGTAGAAGAGAAGGCGATGCACCACTGGCATAAGAATGTTTATCTTTATTGAGTATACAAGTAATGGTCAGTGCCCAAAATGTTAACTTTTTTCTAATAGTGGAATAGTAACAATCCAAATATAAAACCTTTCAGGGCACGTTTTTTTACTTAAATTCCTGTTTTTTTTTGTTGTTTTTTTCTTTTTAATCATTTTTACAATTACCGTAAGTTAAACGAAACCGGTCAGGTCCTCTTTGCCCTCCAACCCAGCAGCAATCATACCTGTATGTCCAAATTCTCTCCCTAACCAGCCCTGTATAACGCTATTCACTAATATGAATGTTTAAAAAAGGATTAATAAGCCTCGCTGTTCTTATGCTAAGTAGGCCATTGACTAGTCCTAGGGGTGTAAGTTCCTTAGACTAGTCGGCCTTTTTTTTTCATGTTATCACATCTCTGTGGGAAGGGAACATGTTATCCATCAGTATGCCCAATGAACCACATCTCCAAGGAGAAGGTCAGTGGGCTCCATAGGAGAGTAGGTCCTGACATACCAGGACACAAGTGTGACGTCCCCAGGGAACCCCCGTCACGGCTTATAGCTATCCCTGTAGGAGGGAGACGGACCCCCATGTGGACTATATGAATCTGCCCGAAAGTATGAAGATGAGAGAGGCGATGAGGGGCTCTAAGAACAGAGTGCCAGGGAAGTGGCTGGCCGGTAAACTGATAGTAACTCTGCAAAAACTTGTGAACGAGGGGGGGTATTTACCATGTTTTTTTGGAGTAAGAATTACTGCACCACAATTGTGAAAAAAGTATACAGTTTTTATTATTACAAAAAATACAAAATACTAGAAATCACATTTGATTGCAGTTAGTGATTAGACATACATAGTTAAAATCCAATTAAATGAGACAGAGAAAAGAAGGTCACAGGGAGGGAGACAGACTACCCCTTAATTTCTGTGCGGGGAACAGGATAGTTAGATTAATTCCAGATGGCCGTATAAAAAAACAGAGAAACATAGGTATATCCCCTAAGATAGTAGAGTAATGGAGTGCTTATACATAAAAAGTAACCAACAGGATAAGGTCCAAATCAGGGCCTGAACACAATAGTATGTAACACCACCAGCGAGTACATAGCATAATATAAAAAAAAAATTCATACAATGGTGGAGATTGGCACCTGAAGGACCTACCTGTGGTATGTATAGCACCCAAGGAGGGGAGTCTGTCAGCCTCACATGTGGACCCGGTCCCGACACGTGTTTCGCAGGTGCTTCAACGGGAGACCGTGACCAGCAGTGTACCAGCGGTGTATAAATAGGGATAAGGGGCGGGAATTAGCTGTGATAATCACCGCTGTGTCCAGACTCAGTCCTGGAGGAGCAGCCATGAACATCTGCATTCACTGTGAACTTTACTAGCGAACCGCAACCATTGTCTATTTTGTTTTACTAATGGTCAGAAACCATAGGTGTCACTTTGTGGGTGTGTTATGATGATGGTGTGGTTCTCCGACTAAGATTAATATGGTAACATGATTCATGCTCCTTGCCCTTATTTCTGCCAGGAAGTAAGATGAGTACTGCTGTTTAGCGTCTGTCTGGATTGCCCATGGTATAACTGACCTAATATAAGGAATTTCACACTTAAACAAAATATTGTGTGTGCTTACCAAGCACCAGACATCATTAACACTAATTACTGGCAACTTTTGCATGAAACTATCATGGTTATATGAATTGTGCTCTTTGCCCATACTGTTGCCAGGAGTTAAGATGGATATTGCTGTTCAGCGCTGTCACAGACTCCTGAGCATGCTCACTCCAACCCGGCCTCAGCGCTATGGCTTCTGGGTATGACGTCACCGGGAGGATTTCCTGGAATCCGGAGCTCATATCGAGTGCTGCTCTTGGTGTGTTAAGGGCGCTCAGCTGAGTCTGGACACAGCGGTGATTATCACAGCTAATTCCCGTCCCTTATTCCTATTTATACACTGCTGGTCACGGTCTCCTGTTGAAGCACCTGTGAAACACGTGTTGGAACCGGGTCCACATGTGAGGCTGACAGACTCCAATCATTGGGTGCTATACATACCACAGGTAGGTCCTTCAGGTGCCAATCTCCACCATTGCATGATTTTTTTTTTTCTCTTTATTTGAGATTATGCTATGTGCTCGCTGGTGGTGTTACATACTATTGTGTTCAGGCCCTGATTTGGACCTTATCCTGTTGGTTACTTTTCATGTATAAGCACTCCATTACTCTATCTTAGGGGATATACCTATGTTTCTCTGGTTAGTTATACGGCCATCTGGAATTAATCTAACTATCCTGTTCCCCGCACAGAAATTAAGGGGTAGCCTGTCTTCCTCCCTGTGACCTTCTTTTCTCTGTCTCATTTAATTAGATTTTAACTATGTATGTCTAATCACTAACTGCAATCACATGTGATTTCCAGTATTTTGTATTTTTTGTAATAATAAAAACTGTGTACTTTTTTCACAATTGTGGTGCAGTAATTCTTACTCCAAAAAATATGGTAAATACCCCCCCTCATTCACAAGTTTTTGTATGTATTCTATGGGGTTCATGTACACTACCATCATTATGAGGTTCGCTGTACTTGGTCTTTGTTTTTCTGAAAGTAACTCTGGTTGCTAATGGCAACCACAGTGAATAACCAGAGTATAAGTCCAGAGGTCTGTGTAATTTGAAGTGTCTACCCGTTGTAACAAATCAAAAAAGGTCAGTGGAGCCTCTGTTGGGAGTCTCAACATGGAAGATAGCCAGATATCCTTCCTATTTTCTGTGTCGAGACTCCTAACAGAGGCTCCACGGACCTTTTTTGATTTTCATATGACCCGGGATATCAACGGTGGCGGGGGTCCAGCTCCGTGACCCTGGCGGTGTCTTTTAATAACAAAGGGGGAGATGATGATGGGAGTTGTAGTTAATGTTTAGTAAAATTCGTGATGCCACTTGTGGTATTTTGCGGCCATGAGGCCGCAGCTGCGCTTCAGGTTCCCCGGGGCAGATGGTGATGGCGCAGCTGAGGTGATCTCTTGCCCCCCACAGGTGGAGTGAGACTCCTAGGCACAGTATCAAAGTCTATTTTGTGAGCCTAGTGGACTTTAGGCTGTGGGGCCGGGATACGGATAATAACAGACCAACACAGTCGTTTCTTTACCTCCTTCCTTTTACTCTACAACAACCGGTGAAGTCCTGGGAGACCGGTACAGATGGTGGTAGCGATCCAGTTGGCCTGGAAGCAGTTGGGGGGGTATCTCCCTGGCCAGGTGAGTATTGAGGCCTTCTCCCTACGTTTTTTTCTCTTCTACAGGACCCCGCTGTGTTAATTCGACGGAGGCCCTTTCTGCTGGGACTTGTGGTACTTCCCGTTCCCGTATGGTAGGCTGCGCGGGCCTTCACTAATGCCACTCTGCTGGTAACAACACCGGGCCCCTAAAGTGCGGCTGTACCTTCAGGTTGTTTTGGGACCAGGAGACCTGCAGTCCTCCTGCCCTTCGGATTTGGTTACCGGGACTCAAGCACCCTGGCAACCACGGACTCCGATGTCTGATTTTTTTTTTTTTAGCGTTTTCTTTTGAGGCGAGCCGGTTCAGTTCCGCTCTTCCCAGAATCTTCCTCCTGTGCCTCTCTGCAGACCTTGCTTTTCTGGGCTGAGCGATCTTAGCCCCAGACCCCAGCTTGCATGTCCGCACTACTCCAGTTCCTCACTCAAGCTCCTCTCTCCTCAACCGTCTGCTCTCAACTCCTGACTGGACTACTGTCAACTGTCAACTGTCACTTATCTCTCTGATTGGAAAACTCACTCAGACCATACCTGGCTGGTTCTAACCAGTTCTCCTCACTACCTCACTACTCCTCCCCCAGGTCAGAGCTCCCCCTGCTGACCTGAGTAGGAACTGCATTGTTTGTAGGTAATTACTGACCAAGGGACTCCCCCCTCTTGCTTCCAGGCTTAGTATTGACCTTTGTAGGACAACACTACTGTGGCAACCAGACCGCTGGGGAGCCACACATACTCCCCAGGGGGCAATACACCTAGGATTTCACTATGTTGAGCGCCTTTGCTGGCTGCCAGCCGTGTTTTTCTCTGGCTGGTCTCCCCGAGATTAGTTATTGTTTTGTCTTACCCGTTGTAACAGAAATAAGATGTGCCCACCAGTGGCGAGATGTAAGACGGTTTATGTCATTGTCCAGTAAAGAGAAAGTTTTGGTTCAGAAGAATCTCGTCTCTGTGTGGTGTTTGGGAACACAGGGGCCTGCTGCAGTAGGCAGCTATGAGACGGCCCTGAAGAAGCTAGAACCAGTCCAGGCCTCCAGCCTGTAAGTGGGTGTACCACACCACAAGTCCGAGCAACTCTTCCCCTGTAGTGGACCGAGGCGGTGATGCAAAGTGCTGATCCAGGGCTGCGCTGTGGTCATACAGCAGTACCCGCTGTGACTACCAAAGCACCCCGCCGTCCCCTCAACAGCTGTAGCCACACCCCTGCACTAATTGACAGCCGCTCTGCATTAGAGCAACCTGTCAGTCAGTGCAGGGGGGCAGTTACAGCCAGCACTCTCCATACACAGAGGAGTGACTGAAACAGCACTGAGCACTGCCCCTGTGACTGAAACTGGAACGCTGCCAGGAAGAATAAAGTACCATATTTTTCGGAATATAAGATGCACTTTTCCTCCCAAAACTTTGGGAGCAAAATGAGGGGTGCGTCTTAAAATCCGAATGTAGCTTACTGGAGGGTTGTGCAGAGGGGTCAAAGGAGGCAGGGAGATGCTCCGAGCTGTGCACTGTGCTGACCGCGCTGCTGGTCTGTGCGATACTGCTCTGGATCGGGCTGCGCCGCTCTGTTCTGTTTGGAGCCGGTCCGTTCTGCTCTGTGCGCGGCTGCTCCGTCATGCTCGGTTGCTCTGTGCACAGCTGCTCCATCCTGCTCGGTTGCTCTGTGCACAGCTGCTCCATCCTGCTCGGCTGCTCTGTGCACGGCTGCTCCGTCCTGCTCGGCTGCTCTGTGCACGGCTGCTCCATCCTGCTTGGCTGCTCCGTGCACGGCTGCTCCGTTCTGCTCGGCTGCTCCATCACCAGCCCTGCACAGAGCAGAGCGGCATCTCCGGCCCCACACAGAGCAGAGCGATGTCTCTGTCCCCGCACAGAGCAGAGCAGCATCTCCGACCCCGCACAGAGCAGCACCCGAGTCTCCAGCTCCGCACAGAGCAGAGCGGCGTCGCCGGCCCCGCACAGAGCAGAGCGGCATCTCCGGCCCTGCACAGAGCAGAGCGGCCCCGCACAGAGCAGCACCCGAGTCTCCAGCCCCACACAGAGCAGAGCGACACCGGCCCCCGCACAGAGCAGCACCTGCAGTGAGTATCTGGGCCCCCCTCTATATTACTTGCTGTACTCCAGTACCATTCTTGCCCCATGTGACCCCCGCTCCTCTGCAGGCCCCCCTCCCTGGTAAGACACCACCAGATTATAAACGGACCCCATATTTTTTTTTTTACCTTTTTTTTTTTTTCCCTTCCAAATTTGGGGTGCGTCTTATAATCCGATGCGTCTTATAAAACAAAAAATACGGTAAATTTCCTATAAACAGCATGGTTTAATGTGTAGGCACCAGGCAGGTTCAGAATGCTATTAACCTGAAGATTAACAGCATTTTTCCACATGACAGACTTCATTTAAGTTATCATATGGACTTTCGCTTTTTTGGCACACCAATTACAAAATCTGACAGCCACTCAGAAGCTCCCACAGACTTGCTTTTTTTGTGCAGCATTTACAATCATCTGAACCTTAGTGTCTAATTGAGTTTAAAGGACCCTCTGCCAAGCAGAAGCCCAACTTCACCATAAATGGCTTATAAATGTTAAAGAGACCCATTTGCAATAATTTCTTAGAACTTCAACCACACAGCTTTTAACTAGACATAATTGTTGCCAGAGTCTATGGGGTACTTTGCACGCTGCAACATCGCTACTGCGATTTTGTCGGGGTCAAATCGAAAGTGACGCACATCCGGCGCCTGTAATGACGTTGCAACGTGTAAAACCTAGATGCGCCGATAAACGATCGCAAAAGTGTCGAAAATCGGTGATCTGTGTAGCGTCGGTCATTTTCATAATGTCGCACCAATAGGAGATACGATGTTGTTCCTGCGGTAGCACACATCGCTGTGTGTGAAGCCGCATGAGTGAGGAACATCTCCTTACCTGCCTCCACCGGATATGCAGAAGGAGGAAGGTGGGCGGGATGTTTACATCCTGCTCATCTCCGCCCCTCAGCTTCTATTGGCCGCCTGCCGTGTGACGTCGCTGTGATACCACACGACCCGCCCCCTTAGGAAGGAGGCGGGTTGCCGGCCAGAGCAACGTCGCAGGGCAGGTAAGTGTGTGTGAAGCTGCCGTAGCGATAATGTTCGCTATGGCAGCTATCACAAGATATATCATGTGCAACGGGGGCAGGTACTATCGTGCTCGGCATCGCTAGCCGATGCTAGCGATGTCTCAACGTGCAAAGTACCCCTATCTCTACAGCAGTGTTCTCCAACTACAGTCCTCAAGAGCCGGCGGCAGATCATGATTTCCGTCTTTCCTTAGCATTGCACAATTCCATCAACTGTGCAAGGAAACTCAGAAAACATCATCTGTCGGTGGCTCCCGAGGACTGGAGTTGGGGAACACTGCTCTAGAGTCAGTTTAGTTGTGATAGACCTGACAAAAGAGAAGATTCTACTAGGACATGTTATGTGATGCATGATAACCTGCTTTTCGATCTGTTTCCTGATCCCAACTTACCCTACTGACAGCATTTTATTCCGGATGTTTATGCATTGATCTCCTTCATGAGGGAAAACAGTATCTCCAATCTGATTGCGACTATTCTACAATAATATGGTGCCAGTTCCTAAAACATTACCGTTGCCTCTCATTATATGAGATTTTGTCAATAAAAAGGTGAACTGAGACACCTCATTCTCAGCACTACCAGGACGCATGTGCCACCAATGACCTCCTGAGATATCATTCCTGGTGAGCATTATCTCAACTGAAGACATGCATCACTCTTATCTCCAATATGTTGTAAAATCCTCTTGTGCGTTAATGAGCACGCCTGGTGGTCCGAAGCATTATTATTCAGCCCCGGTGCTGTCTTTGAAGGCCAGCCTTAGTAGCATTGTAATAAAATGTTATCAAGCTATATATTCAAAACGTTCTCCATAATATTTATGTGATAAACACCATGGTAAAATACAAAAATAAGGCATTCAGCTTAATATAAAGAAAGCCTCCAGAAATGCAGCAAATTACTTTCTTTATCTGCACGCAGCTGTTTTGTCTTCCTGAAGTTTTCTTTAGGGAAGCATTATAAAATGTCTTCGTGTTACTTGGTAACCCCATGCGTATAGCCCATGTAGACAATAGAATACTAAAATACTTTTAGCTTTATTATTTCAGTCACAAGGTTTAGTTGGAATATAAATCTCCTCTCTGTAATGATTCTCCATGTTTTACTTCTCAGAAAAATCAATTTAGTATAATTCATAGTAAAACATACTGCATGTTTCCATATAATATCTGCTATTTCAATAAAGAGAAAATAGAAAATATGGCTACTTATGACTATTTATATATTTTCCATATAGAGTGCCATCATATTATATATTTTACTTATTATGTTCCAAGGGAGCTCACCATCGAAACTCTCTATCAGTATGTCTTTGGAGTGTGGCAGGAAAACAGATAACTGGGAGGAAGCCCTCACTAAGGCCCCGCGCACACAGGAAGAATTTCCTGAGTTTTTTTGCCTCAGTATTTGTAGCCAAATCGAGGAGTGGGTGAAAAAATGTAGAAATGGCACACATGATTCTATTATAGTTTTCCTCTGACTGTTTCGCTCCTGATTTTGTCTTACATATACTTAGGTAAAAAACTCACCAAACACTAATGTGCACGTGACTAGAGTTGAGCTAGTACTTAACTATTTGTACTCGCTATACTCATAACGAATACTGTCTAATACTCGCATATTCGCTCCAAATACCGTGTGCAATGCAAGTCAATGGGGAAAAACTCGCAAAGTAACGAGTAACCCGAATTCCATACTATTCGTGCCAGTAGCACATAGTATGGCATTCAGGTTACTCGTTACATTGCAAGTTTTTTCCCATTGACTTACGTTACATACACTATTCAGAATGAATACACAAGTATTAAGGGTGCTTTACACGAGACGATCTATCGTGCGATAGCTCGTCGGGGGTCACGGTTTTTGTGACGCACATCCGGCGTCGCTTGCGACGTCGGCCTGTGTGACACCTCCTAGCGACGCAGTATCACTCACAAATCATGAGTTGTGTACTCATCACTAGGTTTCAGAAAATCGTTTATGAAACATGGCGCCGGTTGCTCATCGTACCCGGGGCAGCACACGTCGCTCTGTGTGACACCACGGGAAAGATGAGCATCGGTTACCTGCATCTCGCGGCTCCCGCCGGCTATGTGGAAGGAAGGAGGTGGGCGGGATGTTTACATCCCGCTCATCTCCACCCCTCCACTTCTATTGGGCGGCCGCCGCGTGACGTCGCTGTGACGCCGAACATCCCTCCCACTTCAGGAAGTGGATGTTCGCCGCCCTCAGCGACGTCGCCCGGGAAGTAAGTGCATGTGACGGGGGGGTTAACGAGTTTGTGCACCACGGGCAATCAATTGCCCGTGACGCACAAACGACGGGGGCGGGTACGATCGATCGTGAAATCGCACGATCGGTCGTCCCGTGTAAAGCAGGCTTTAGACAGTACTCGTTATGAATATAGTGAGTACGAATAGCTAGGTTCTCGCTCAACTCTATACGTGACCCAATAAGAGGAGTACATGCAAACGCCTTCCATATGTTGTCTTTGATGGGTCATGAGCCCAGGACCTTAGTACTGCAAGACTACAGTGATAACCACTGAGTCACCATGATGCTCTTTAAATCTCCCCAGTGGGCCTCTGGCCACTTTAATTTTGTGCAGGCAGATGCCACATATTCTATATTACACCCCAAGCCTGCAATCATGGTTAAAGGGGTTGACACTACTTGGACAACCCCTTCTCAATCAGACTTTTTCCCCTGTTAAAATAATATCACTTTTACGCACCCACGGTGCTTTTCCAGTGGTGATGGCGCTCGCTGTCTTGGAGCTTACATGACATTCTTACATCATGCGAGCCCTGTGACCAATCAGCACTGGTTTCACTCTACCGCCTTCAGACGTATGAAATATCAATTGGAAGTAAGCAACCAGCTGCAGCTCTGACTTTCTATTGATATTTTATTCTTCCAAATGCAGGGAGTATGAAACTGGTGGGGGGCACAGGGCTGGGATGATGTAACGTCACATGAGCTCCAGAAGAGCGAGTGCCAACACCGCTGGAACAGCAGCGGCACTGGAGGTGTGCATAAGTGCGGCATACAGTCTGATTGAGAAAAGGGTAGTCCAAGTGGATGACAACCCCTCTAAGTCTGTCACTGGATACCACTGTTTGGACGTTTTGTGTGGGTAGACTTACCTAGATCTGCAGTTTTCCTTCTCTCCCTGCTTCCACTGATCCTTAAGCCTGTCAGCCTGAACCAAGTTGACTACTTCTTTGGGTAAGCCACAATTTTCAAGTATTGCACCAAACTCCTGGTTCTTGGTAAGCTACTGAGTGCCGAGTCCAGATCAATCACCTCTTTGTTCTGGTCCAGAATTTGCTGGTAGAGGATTTCTGTTGCATGTGGCTGACTTCTACTGCCTGAGGTCTCATGGGGTTGATGAAATTATTGATTTTCCTATAATCGACACCATTCTTACGCCAGATGCTAATTTGACCATCAGTGATATGACTGTCGTAGGGACTGATTTTTTAGCATTACAAAAGTTATATCAGCCGAAACAAAATATACTTCAGGTCCCGATGTTCCTATGCTGCAGGCTGGAACTGTTTTTACTGATGGAATTGAGGGAGGAGAGAGGATAACGTCATGTTTTTTTCTTTTTATGGTTATAACATTAAAGGGGTTAATTGGCATTTTATTTTAATCATGGCTCTACTTTTGAATAAGAGCTGTTCTGCATGATCACTCAGCAGCTGCTACACATTGCATGGTTCTAATGTCAGCTTTTTATATCCTCATACAGAGATAATAACAGTTGATCATTGGGGTCTGAGTGTCTGACCCCTCTGACCTGATATTTATGATCCATAATGAGGGTAGATCTTCAATATCAAATCCCAGGACAACCCTTTAGTGAGTGTAGTAAAAGTGAGTGTACTAATGATTATATAGGCTCTTATATGATCTTTGGTCTATCAATACCAGGCTGGTGACACCCTTAAAATAGTATGGGCTAAACAGTAGTGCTCAGATACATTGTGGGAGGATATTTTTGGCTTTAGCATCTTTTTGATGACAAGCGAAAGCCTGCAAAGGAGAGAATATGCGTCCATGGCCATTTGATATGGTACCACTTTTATTTTCACGGCTTCAGCCAGGGATGTGATATATGTAGAGGACGTGATATGTGATATTGCTTGTGAGCTGTTTCCATTTATTTGCCATGTAAAAGTTTTAATGACAATTGAGCCATCCTACAAAAAGAGCAATTATAGAGATAGGCAACATTGGTCAGGGGAATTTTATATCTACTGACTCACTACATAACGGCTCTTATGTAAAGCAGAAACTATAACTTTAGTTGTATGGGGTCATACAGAGGAACAAAAATGTATTAACACCGATTTACTACATTCATGTGGCTGCGGTAAAGCTGATAACAGCAGAATAGCAAATCAGCCAAGATTACTGCCCCGTGATTTTGTGAAGATAATAGAATTAAAGACAAACAATTAGTAAAAACTGGTTATAAATGTTTCTGTATCTGATTTATTCCTTCAATTTGTGATATTTCTTCCTATGAAAAGATAAGTTGGGTTTTGTCCTACATCAATTGTGACTCATAAACCCACACTTCCTTTATCCGTCTGGTAAAAGGTAATATTTTAACTTAATTTTCAATTTTTATATGTCCTCGGTTTTTAGTTTTTTTTCTAAAATTTGACTCTTTTTCTACATTCTTTTATCTTTCCCTAACATCATCTACTTATGACGACAATATGCGCCAAATTGGAATAAAGAGTTAAACAATTCAGAGAGTGAAAATAGCTATATGAAGTAAGAGAAATAGCAGCAGTTGTACATTTGTTCCTAATTTAAAAAGAACAGTACTCAAAGCAAAGTAACTTCGAGTCCCATTTCAAGAGATTGACCAACTCCTACATCTCAGCTAATGACCAACAAACAAATGTGGACTTACAAAGTTAAACTCGTCTCTGGCCTTCAAAACTTATTAGATCATAATAAGCCCTTCCGGAATACTGTGGAATGGCCATCAATCTTGTCAAGAACTGAATTCTTATAGTATATCATGGAAGTCTTGGATTCTAAAGTAAAGGGAAGCTAAAGAGTTTGTCCACTTTGAACACCTTTTTATAGAAATCTTACACATGACCACAAGATATCTCCCAGTTATGTTCCTTTAAAGATCAGTATTCAAGTTAGCCTACAGTGCCTCCACAGGAAATATAGAGCATTACATTTGGCCTATTAAAAATAAGAAGTCTATGTAATACCTAGATGTGTTAGGTCCTCCAGAGCAAGAAGGGAAGTAAAAAAGAGCATGAATGAAAATTGCAAACATAGTTCACATAGTTAGACAACTGTCTGGAGACCTTTAGAACAAAATATTCCCACGCTTGTCCTCCTAAGGTATTGAAACATTAAAATTTGGCACCAGTTGACAGCAAAATGGCAAATGAGAGGATCTAAATAGTCAGCTATCATGGTGAAAAAATAACACAACAACATTGTGTTCCGCGTTTCCTAAAAATTGTAATAGAATAATGGGAATAATGATAACAATATTGCACTGGTATCAAAAGGAGATTCTGGTGGTGGGATAATAGTATGTAAAATGATTCCAAAGAAAACAATAGTTCTTCAGATATTGACAGTTCTCAGTTGGAGCCCTACTAATAAACAGTCTGTGGTAATATATATTAGTCAGAATTTACTCGCCCATGGCTGTGACCTACTAAGTTTAAAGATTCTATGGATCCTATCCTTTAAGATAAATCAATACAGATTGTTCATGTTATGTAAATTATTTTTGCCCTTTAGCATTCATAGGAAAGTATATAAATGAGAGATATTTACAGCCCAACTTCATTGATTTAGAGCAGTAATTATTATGTATAAACTTGACCACTTGAATAACAAAAGCTATAAAATTACAATGAAAATGTTTTTTAAAAAAGCCTTAAAAAATCACTATGCAGAAAACACATTAAAAATGATAGCAGTAGGGATGAGTTCACCCCTCAGGGTATAAGTAGCTCAGGCTTTGACACAATAATGGACATCCTAGGTCCTGTAGAAGACAACCAACTTTGGATTTTTAGGCTAATCATGTGACGCCGAAGCCTATTTCTTGGTTGATTAATAAGTAACCTGTCAGATAATTTATATATATATATATATATATATATATATATATATTCTGTGAATGTAATGTTAATAAAGTTAGCAATACAGTTAAAAATTGACATGTACATGTTATGTATATGAGTAGAGTAGGGCCCACAAAATCATTGTCTTCAGCATGTAGAAGGAACGCTGACTGGGCAGATGTACATTTTTACATTTTTTAAATTCTAGATTAGTTGAAGGGGTTGTCCACTACTAGGATAACCCCTGATTCCACGTTTCACCCAGGTAAGGCTGCTTTCACACTACGTTTTTTTTTAACATGCCTCATGAACGCTTTTTTGCTGCAAAAGCGGATCCTGTTTTTGCAAAGAAAAATGCATGTGTTATTTTACTGGATCCTGTCACTTGAAGTTTATGGGCGGGCATTGGAGTCACGTGATCGGGAGTGAGGGGAACTGAACGTGACAGACTGGAAATTCAGACGCAGCTGAGGGCAAAAGAGAAAGGAGAGAGGAGAGAGGAAAAGAGAGGAGAGAGAGGAGAGGAGGAGAGAGGAGAAGAGAGGAGAGAGAAGAAGAGAGGAGAGAGAGGAGAGAGGAGAAGAGAGGAGAGGAGAAAGGAGAAGAGAGGGGAGAGGAGAAGAGAGGAGAGGAGAGAGGAGAAGATAAGAGAGAGCAGAGAGGAGAGAGGAGAAGAGAGGATAGAAAAGAGAGCAGAGAGGAGAGAGGAGAAGAGAGGATAGAGAAGAGAGGAGAGAGGAGAGAGGAAAAGAGAGGAGAGAGGAGGAGAGAGAGGAGAGAGAGGAGAGAGAAGAGAGGAGAAGAGAGGAGAAGAGAGGTGAGGATAGAAAAAGAGAGGAGAAGAGAGGGGAGAAGAGAGGAGAGGAGAAGAGAGGAGAGAGCAGAGAGGAGAAGAGAGGAGAGAGAAGAGAGAAGAGAGGATAGAGAAGAGAGGAGAGAGAGAGGAAAAGAGAGGAGAAGAGAGGAGAGGAGGGGAGAGTAGAAGACTGGAGAAGAGAGAAGAGGAGAGAGCAGAGAGGAGAGGAGAGAGAGAAGAGAGAAGAGAGGAGAGAGAAGAGAGGAGAGAGGAGGAGAGAGCAGAGCAGAGAGGAAAGAGCAGAGCAGAGAGGAAAAGAGAGGAGAGAAAGAGAAGAGAGGAAAAGAGATGAGAGAGAAGAGAGGAGAGGAGGAGAAGAGAGGAAAGAGAAGTTAGGAGAGGAGAGATGAGGAGAGAGAAGAGAGGATAGAGGAGAGAGAACAAAGGAGAGATGAGATGAGAGGAGAAAGAGGAGAGAGAAGAAAGGAGAGAGGAGAAGAGAGGAGGGAGAGGAGAGAAAGGAGAGAGATGAAAGGAGAGAGGAGAAGAGAGGAGAGAAGAGAGAAGAAAAGAGGAGAGAGAGAAGAAAAGAGAAGAGAGGAAAGGAGAGGAGATAGGAGAGAGCAGAGAGGAGAGGAGAGAGAGAGAAGAGAGGAGAGAAAAGAAAGGAGAGAAAGAGAGAGAGGAGAGGAGAGATGGAAGAGGAGAGGAGAGAGGCAAAGAGAGGAGAGAAGAGAGGAGAGGGGAGAGAGAGGGAGAGGAGAGAATAGAGAGGAGAGAATAGAGAGAGAGAGAGAGAGAGACTGTGATCATGCCAGGCTGGTTTCTGGACAAACAGAATCCTGTTTATCAGGATACCACCATTCACATGCGTTTGCGTGCTGTTTAGTAAGGATCCAGCGATTTGCAGTATTTGGACGCAGCTCAAAAACGCTACAAGTAGCGTCTTTGAAAAAAGTTAAAAAACTGCAAGTCGCTGGATCCTGACTAAACCGCACACAAACGCATGTGAACGCATGTTGACTCGAGTCCATTGCAAATGCATTGAAATGAAAACGCATTTGCACTGGATCCGTATTTGCATTAAATAAACGCTCAGGACGCATGTTAAAAAAACGTAGTGTGAAAGCAGCCTAAGATAAAAAAAAAGCCTATACTCATATCCATGGCCGGCACCGTTCCAGCATTGCTGGGGCTCATGTGATGTCACGTGAGCCCCGAGTGGATTCTGTCTTCACACCTTCAGACAAATTAGTTAATCAACAGGAAGTAAGCGCTGCGGATGCTGCTCACTTCCTGTTAATTGCTCCTGTGTCTGAAGGCAAAGAAAGAGAAGCTGGCACTTATTCGACTCGGGGCACGAGTGATATCACAACATCACATGAGCCTCGACAACATGCTGGAACAGCGCAGCTGCGAAAGTGGGTATAGGCTTTTTTATTTTACATGGAGGAAACATGTGAAATCAGAAGGGGTTGTCCTAGTAGTTCTATTAGTCTGTAATAAACGTGACTAAATATTCTTTCTGAGTATTCATTAATCATACCTCTACAATACGGTAAGCAGTGGTATAAACGCAAGTGAATACATATACTATTCTATCAGTCTAATACTAGAAAAATGTGGGTACATTTTCTAACTTTAGCCTATAAATAGTTTTATTTTGATAGCTATTTCAGCTTTCCCCGTACTCACAGAAATGAGGTATTGCATAGGAACCAAGAAGTATTGATATTGTGCTGATACTTAATGAGTTACTCTGGAGTCATAACTTTGGAGATTTCAGACCTGATTCCTCATTTGTGGTTGTTTTTTGACTTGTGGTCTTTGCTAATAAATGTTATGCCAAGTAGACTGTGACCATCGCGGGCAGGGATCTCTCTCCTCCTGTGCCAGTCTGTGCCTTGTATTGTTTGATTATTGTGCTTGTCCCTACTATGTATGCCCCTTTTCACATGTAAAGCACCATGGAATAAATGGCGCTATAAAAATAAGTAATAATAATGCCAAATTGATCCAAGAGAGCATGCAATGAATGAATTTTGTGCAAAGCCCAATATTTCCTTTTTATTCTGCAGTCAACAGTTTAAAATCTCTAAAAAAAAGAATGTGCCTTTTTATCTTGCAATCATAAAGGGAAAAGGAGTAGAGATATGCCAAATTTTGTGACTTTTTTTTTCTTAAAATTGCATTTATTTATGTGTTTAAAATACCTGAAAAAGCCACAGAAAATCAACTAAACCAAAGACAACTAGAAGTAATACACATATTAGTTGGATAGATCTTTTGCAAATCAAAAAGTCAATAATTGAAAGGTATTCACTCCAAAAACCTGCCATGATGAATTGGGCCCTATGTCTTCTGACTTGTTCACGAGATTTGCTCTACTGTAAAGGCCGCTTTACACACACAGATAAATCTGCGGCAGATCTGTGGTTGCAGTGAAATTGTGGACAATCAGTGCCAGGTTTGTGGCTGTGTATAAATGGAACAATATGTCCATAATTTCACTGCAACCACAGATCTGCCAAAGATTTATCTATGTGTGTAAAGTGGCCTTGAGAGTTTTCACTTTAGACAACCTTTATTTAAACATGAGTAGGTTTGGCTTCTTATTGATGCCGAGAAGAAGATACTTTGTATTAAAGGGGTTTTCTACTACTTTTAAATTGATAGCCTATCCTTAAGATAGGTCATTAGTGCCTGATCGGCAAGGGCCAGCACCCCAGCTGATCAGCTGTTTTCGGTGCCAAAAGTGGCAGCAGGCAGCCAGAAATGCTCAGTTTTGGGGCTGCCCTGTAAACTGATAGCAGCCGTGGCTGGGTATAGCCCATCTGCCTACCAGTCAATTCAATAGAAGGTAGATGTGCAGCAGCCAGATATGGCCACTATCAGAAGACTGAGCAGCTCCGGAACTGAGCATTTCCATCTGCCTGTTGCCGCTGCCAGCAACAAAAACAGCTGATCAATGGGGTTGTCGCGTGTCTGACCCTGGCCGATCAGACATTGATGACCTGTTCTAAGGGGTACTCTGCACACTACAACATTGCAGGTGCGATGTCGGTGGGGTCAAATCGAAAGTGACGCACATCCGGCGTCGCTGTCGACATCGGAGTATGTAAATCGTTCTTGATACGATTAATGAGCGCAAAAGCGTCGAAATCGTATCATCGGTGTAGTGTCGGTCATTTCCATAATTTCGGAAGGACCGATGTTACGATGTTGTTCCTCGTTCCTGCGGCAGCACACATCGCTCTGTGTGAAGCCGCAGGAGCAAGGAACATCGCTTTACCTGCGTCCCGGCTGCAATGAGGAAGGAAGGAGGTGGGCGGGATGTTTACGTCCCGCTCATCTCTGCCCCCCTGCTTCTATTGGCCGCCTGCCGTGTGACATCGTTGTGACGCCGCACGACCCGCCCCCTTAGGAAAGAGGCGGTTTGCCGGCCAGAGCGACGTCGCAGGGCACGTAAGTGCATGTGAAGCTGCCGTAGCGATAATGTTCACTACGGCAGCTATCACAAGATATCGCAGCTGCGATGGGGGCGGGACTATCGCGCTCGGCATCGTTAACCTCAGCTTGCGATGTCGTAGTGTGCAAAGTACCCCTAAGGATAGGCCAACAATGTAAAAGTAGTGGACGACCTATTTAATGTTGCATTGAAATCACTGAAAGAGTTTGGACACATGATGTCCTTATTATTCTAGAATTAATTGACGTTTCTGCACATAAGATCCCATCAATGCATCTGCAGTCACAATATGGAGTGGAAAGTTAACAGCAACTTAGTGACATTTTACTATCAGAAAGGCATCTTGCCCAGTGTTTGATCATGAACGAAGAAGACATGAAAAAATACTATATTTTGACTATCGCTTTTTTTTTCTTGACCCAGCATTTCTTTTAAGAAAAGAAAGGAACATTTAACGTAAACAAAACTTGAATTTATTGATAACATTTCATATCTTCTTTGAGGTGACAGTAACATTTTTTTTTGTAGAAAAAAAAAAATTAAACAGCAAAAGAAAAAAAAAAGTTTATTCTATATCCTGTTAATTAAATGTCATGGGAAAATGAGCTAGTGGGATCTGAGACCAATTAATTTAACAGTTTATTTATGAAAGAGTAACACACAATTTTCAAGTCTTACATATATTATGAAAAATAATTACAAAAGAATTTTATTTTTAATGTGAAAATCTTTATCTTTATTTTTTCCAGCTAAAACCAGAATGGGAGGAAAAAAAAAACCACAAGAAGTTTGGAAGACTAATTAAAAATTTGGTTGTCAGTTTAATTGGCGTTGTTAGCAGCCCCTCCTAATTTGCTATGCAACCAGGTAGAATCACATGACCTTGACGAAACTGTGCACATAAATATTAGAAAGCTATTCGTGGGTTCGACAGAGTCTTGACTTGCTGACCGACATTTTACTGTGTCTGTTTGGAATGGCTATACATAAATAGCAGTCAGCGAATATTAACAGATCTACTGTCCGTCTGGTATTGAGTTTCTAAAAGTTTTTTCAGACGTTGAACAAATACATAACATGACTTTCGCGTTTCGCGTCCAGTTTTAATATTCCGTGTTTGAAGTTGCACAGACCTCGATGATACATAAATTTAAAACATACGTGCGTATGACCAATGACTTCACACAAAATTGACAAATATCTTATACAGAAATAATTCTCTTAATACACATTTTCCCTCGACCACAAATAATAATTAAAAAAAAAGTTATTTTAGGTATATACATGCATGTCACAACATCCTGGAATGAGGTATTAGCACCATCAAATATTGCACCAAAATGGTTTCATTTCGCAATAGAAAAATGCAACACAAAAATAGTGACATTTAAGATTATCATTTCTGTCTTCCAGTTTGGCAACCTGAGGCTTTATATATAGAGAATGTAAATATATATATATATATTTATATAGATTTATTTTGTTTAGCAACAGCAAATAAGAGAGGTCTTCCACATCAATATATACAAAGGGATTTTATTTGGAGTCAGAAAGAAGGGTTGGAGTCCACTGGAATTACATGGTATTTTGCACAGTACAGACACTGCATCCGGTCTAGACAGTGGGGAACCTTTTTTTCGGGTTTTATTCTGCTCTCAGTTTTATGGCTCAACCCAGAGTCACATGCAAGTTTTGGAAAAGGACATGCAAGCCTGATAATAAGTATGCAGAGTAACTACATGTATACAGCATTTGGTAAACCCATTTACAAGAATAGCACCTATGATGGACGAAGCCTGTTTTTGGATGTTCTTCAGCACCAAAAGTTTCCCTTGAAAGGAGGACACAGCTGTCTTTATAGTATCGCATCTAAGTCCTTCATATTTCTGCAACTGTTTAAGTCATGTGATTCTGCCCCAGGTTAGGGCGCATGGCAAATTCTATGTAACTCATATGCTATGAGTTTTTTCTATGTATTTTGTTTTTCTTTCCCTCTGCACAATCCATATTCAAAACTTGCATGTGGTGAACACGTCTCTGGTGGTATCCAAAGCCTGACGCTTTATTTTTTTAAGAAGATTTTTTTTTACACTTTTTATTAAGCTGCTTGTCCAGATTCCAGTCTCAACCTAAGAAGCAGGCCGCTCCGACCTCAAATCCAAACTTCTGGTTCTGATCCCCAAAGTCACTTATCATTACATCTGCTATAGGCAACTGATCTATCTTTAGTGTGTTGATTTCAAGGACTGTTCTTGCATATCCTTTTCTTAGCTGTAAAAAGAACAATATGGGTTATTTGTCAGTATATAAGCAAAAGTACATTTCCGATATTTAACATTTAAAGAACAAATGTATGAGGATGCATTTTTTATTATGGTCATCTCTATCAAGGGCTGCTCACATTTGGGTTTGATCAAATACATTGACGATTAATGTAA
The DNA here is from genome assembly GCF_048569485.1 of Anomaloglossus baeobatrachus. Classification (NCBI taxonomy): domain Eukaryota; kingdom Metazoa; phylum Chordata; class Amphibia; order Anura; family Aromobatidae; genus Anomaloglossus; species Anomaloglossus baeobatrachus. Next base: position 164,957,401 of record NC_134360.1, read on the forward strand.
TTTATATAATTTTCCGGAATTTTTTAAAGGGAAGATTTAATCTGAAAATGATCTAGTGCTTCAATCAGATTTTGTGTTACACAAATTTTTAAAAATGTTTTGTATTTATTTTGTTACAATTTTTATTAAAACAATGACATAATTATAATAATAATAATAATTTTACAATTTACACACAATCCCCTGAGTTTTTGTGACTCATACTTCCAGTCCTTCTAAGAAAGGTTTACAGGAAGACTCCTTATCAATAGAGGCAGGGCACTATACAAAGCTGGAAATGCAGGATCTACCAATCACAACAGGAGATTTTACACCTGTCTTTGCTCCCATTCCCTTCACAATGACCTATTTATAAGCTTATTAGAGTCTAAAGAAGCCCATTGATATTTTTTTTAATACATCTTAAGAAATGCAGCATCATTTTCTTCATCATTTTCATTTAGATCATTTTCTGACTATAGCTCCCCTTTAACTTGCTTAACACATAATTCACTACCAAGGTGGTTACATTTTTCTTTGGCTAAATTTGTCCATGGACAAACACTGCTTAAACTAGAAGTCCCAGAGAGGGGTCATTTAACATTTCTACCATTGAAACCCTATGGAGCTCGAAATTCCTGGGACTTCTAGTGTTAACAAAACCTGTCACCAGATTTGTCCAGTATAAACTGAGGCCATCACCAGTTAGCCCCTTTATACAAAATTCTAGAATACTGCATATAAGTCCCCAAGCCAATCTCTATAACATAAATAACAGCTTGTATTATATGTGGGGCGGTCTGGTTCAATGGGCGTTGCTGATCTCAATCGGGCTCCTGCTATCTTCTTGCGATCGCCATCCTCCTTTCCTGCTTCATGTTGATGATGCGTCCTACGTCATCCACAGAGAGTCCTCCTTTGGACACCTGAGTATGCATACTTTTCTCTGCCCTGCTGAGGGCAACATAGAGTACTGTAGTGCAGGGAAAGGTCAAAGACCAACTTTGCATGTCCACTACAATACTTTGTAGCAGGGCAGAGAGAAGTGTGTGCACATAGAAGCGTAATTGAGAACACTGCATGGCTGATGTCGGTTGTGTCATCCACATGGAGCATGGAAGGAGGATGGTGATCTCAAGAAGATAGGAGGTATGGGACTGAACCCAGCGACGTCCATTGGACCAGCCAACACTTCAGGTAAGTATAATAAAAGCTGTTTTTATGTTATACATATGGTCTTGGTCACTTATATACAGTATTCTCGAGTGCTGTATATAAGGGCTTACTGGGTGTGCTTGCAGGTTATAGGGGACAAATCTGGTGACACGTTCCCTTTAATTTGTAACTCCTTAAACTAGTTGTTCCCTTAGCATGATACCTGCTTATAGGCCCTATTAGGGCTGATTGACATCATGCTTTGGATTTCCCCTACTAGATACATAAGAGACACATTGTAAACAGTTAATCTGGTTACTGAGAATGACCACAATTATTTCAAGGTCACCCAGTAATTCCATTTATATCCCACAGCAATCATCTTGGAGCCCCAGTAATCAATCATAATCTCTGAGGGAATTTGACAGCTAAATTTTAATTTCCCAGTTGCTTCAAAATAGGCACTAAGATAATTCCTTAATTCTAGAGAATCGGATTGACTATGGTAGTGTGATCCACTTCTGATGAGAGAATTGTAACACACTGTCAGGAGAAGATGGAGAATCAAATTTCTTTATCTTCTCCCCTTTGTTAGTATGCGGAAATTGGACAGCACTTTGATGTCATATTAGTGCAGTCCGAAGATTTCTACACGCCCATAGACTTGAATCATCCGATTTGCACTGCATGCTGCAATTTTTTCTCATGCCGGATTGACGTGAGAAAAAAAAACGCTGATCAACACTGCCTCATAGAATAACATTGGTCCGAGTGTTATCTGGTAAAACATTAGATTGCACTCATCCAAGATATACAGTGGAGTGAGCGAGCAGTGACAGCCACTCAAATTTTCCTAATAGGGCATTGCAATTTCAATAATACACCAAGCCTATTAACATAAATTGCTGTGGCCAAATTTAGGGTTCAGTCATAATTTTTAGCAGGGGTCCTATCTATATTTCAGTTTAGACCATTGCAATATATTTTTGGAGTAAAATTATAAACATCTCATTCAACCTTGATGAGACATACTGTAAATCACTATCGTACATGTTATCTTATTCTGCTTTATGAAATGAAAATTCTAATATTTCAACCGTTTGAGCTTTAGCGACATTTCTAAAGACTGAAAATCTAACAATTATAAAAATAGTGAAAGGCGTCCAATCACCCAGTGACAGGCTATCTGGGCTGTTTTTAATCGGGTACTGTTGTTTTCACTTTGCATAATTTCCTTCTATATTATTGTATAATACTTTTCTGTGCAAGGACAAACTGGCTTACAATAGGTATTATTCATGCTCTTATTGATTCAGGGATTTTATTGATTGCTGATTGGACTACGTTTTAGAATCTTTTTTATATAAGTCAAGAAAGCAGCTACATCAATAAAGATTTACAATTTCCACATGTTTTTCTGTTGGACTTGTTACTGACTCGGATGAAATTAAAACGAATGTCCATCAAAAGCAAAGGAGGCGCATTAATGCACAACACGGATTTGTGCTTATTGGTGTGAAAAACCCTTTTCATTTTCATTTAGCATGGAAGAAAGATTCCTCCTGAAACTTAAGAGGGAATACAATGTTTTCTAAATGGTAAACGGTTTATATTTTGCATTCCTTCTTTTGTATTGAATGAATGGCAGTCTGGTACAGAATATCTTGTACATTCAGGTCAAAGTTCTTGCTTTTAGGTTTCACCAGTCAACCCAGTTCCAGCCAGTAGGCGTTGCACAATGACAAAACAAAGCATTGACTTGCAATGGAACTGAACAAGTGTCACTGTCCTTGTTTTTAATGGACCCCAAATCAATAGTACAATAATAACCTCAGCACTCAAATGGACAAGAGAAGATATGAGAATTTTGACATTTTTTTAAATTTGATAAACTGCAAAAAGGTGCACAAAAGGTATCGCAAATCCGACGTTACGGCTTTATAAGCCTTTCTCGAGGTTTTGAGTGGAAAGAAAGAAGAGACACGAGTCACAGGCGAACCGCCAAGCAAAATTTCAGAGGTGCCACATTTTTGCAGTACAAAAGGTTCAACTATCTCCATTGCCACCACTGCCTCACCAGGACGTCTCCTCCTCTCCAGGCTCTCACCAGCAGTGGCACTATTTCCCCAAAACTGTATTCCATGATCCCCGGTTGAACCTTTTGTACTGCAAAAATGTGGCACCTCTGAAATTTTGCTTGGCGGTTCGCCTGTGACTCGTGACTCCTCTTTCTTTCCACGCAAAACTTCGAGAAAGGCTTGTAAAGCTGAAACGTCAGGTTTGCTATACCTTTTGTGAACCTTTTTGCAGTTTAACAAATTAAAAAAAAATTCAAAATTCTCATATCTTCTCTTGTCCATTTGAGTGCTGAGGTTATTATTGTACTATATTTGTTTACCTCAATAGTACCTACCTACTGAGTGGTAGAGCCTGATTTACCTTATTTCCCAAATCAATAGGACACAACTGATGATTTTGATATATGTTTATGATATTGTGTACTGTGCTAGTAGCCAACAAACTGATTAATGCTTTACATTTTCCTACACTTGCTAATTAGTCTGCATAGCCATATGCATAACTAAAGCGTGAGCAAAAATTGCAATCACACTTCGTTCCAAAAGGTTCCTTTGTCCCAGGTTAGTAGACCAGTACAATTGAATATTAGTGATAGTTCGAGGCAATTTGGGCCATTTTGCATTTGGGCCCACAAGCTTCAACTTACGCCAATGCTTGTATGTATGTTAGTGTATGATATATATATTCCTAATACCTTGTATCATTTCATCAGCTGCAATGTATTAGCTTGTTTACTTACCGCACATCCATCATGCAGAGCTTTAATGAAAAGGCTGTTGTCATAGGATATTTCTTCATCATTTGAACCCAGGAACCTCAGAGCCTTGTCATAGTTATCATTTACTGCATCGTGCCAGGCTACTGACTGGTGGCAGCTGTAAGTGAAGTTCTGTCGTGCTGAGGCACTAAGGAGTCTCAAGAAGGTCATTTGAACTTGATTAATTGAGTTGCCCTCAACATCAACATAGGAAAGCTACATGGAAAAAATGATAAACGTGTCAGTGGCAATATATAATATTAGAAACTCAATATTTCAATTTATTAAAGCATCCCTTCAGCATTTATTTTAAATTTACTGCTGGAATGGTGCTTTAAATCTAAGTCCCCTGCCCCTGGTTTAAAACTCACCTTCCGTCATCTTTATTTGTTTTCGACACTCTTGTTGGTATCAAGTATTTGGTGACTTGCCAGCAGCTCCAGTGTTTCATGGAGCGCAACAGAGGTCACTAATCAATACAAGTCTATGAGAGCCTCATTCTGGTCTTGTTCTGGTTCTCATAGACTAGCATTGAATGCTTGTGAAGTAACTTCTGTTTTCTGCCAGTCAGACGATATGGGCACAAGATGGCGTTGTGGGACCAGAGAGGTGCCAAAAAAAAGATGAAAACGCTGGAGGGTGAGTATAACATAGAGGGCAGGGGACTTAATGTAGTTTTAAAGCATTACTCCAAAGGTGAATAAAAAAAACACTGGAGTGGTGCTTTTAGTAGGTAATTTGTATTGTAGGATCTAATGTGTGACCTACAAAGATCTTATGTGTATGGCTGGCTTTCTAGAGTGCTTAAATGGGTATTCCCATCTCCAAGATTCTATACCAATATGTAATAGGAGTAATAATAATAATAATAATAATAATAATATTAGCAAATACCTCCAATTAGAAATGTAGTATAGCTCTCCTGATTCACTGTGTTGCTTAACTCATGTGCAAGGCATTGCAGTAGCTTAGGTATCCATGGTTTCGACTAGAGATGAACGAACCTGAGGTTCAATGTTCATACCAAATGTAAACTTTATATAAAAAAAACTGAGTTCAGGTTTGGTGTTCTGGTGCTTTACATATGAACACCACTCTCGCGAGCATCACTGTGCTCATGTACGCTTGGTCCTCAGCCCAGTGTGAGCCACTTGCAGTGTTTGAATGGCTCTCACTGGGGGTAACAACAGTGTGATCGGATGTAGTGTGCACAAAAAAAAATAGGTAAATCCTGCCCACCCTTCCCCGGAAGTGATCTGTTTAGGGCTGGCTGCATGTGGGTGGAGAAACAATCTACTCAATTGACTTTTATTAGGGTTCAGCTCAACTTCGGGTCCCAAACTGATCTTAATTTAAAGTTTGGCAGACGCCGCCAAATTAAATTTCCACGGGTTCACTCATCTCTAGTTACGACCACTCATATATTTAGATTTAGTTGCTAGTGGTTGTAACCATGGATGCGTAAACTATTGCAATAGCCGGCATAGGAGTTAAGCAACATTGCTAATCAGGAGAACTATGCTAGATTTCTAATTGCAGGTATTTGCTAATATTATTATTGTTACACCTACAACATATCGATATAGGATCTTGGCGATGGAAATACCCTTTTAAAGTCATAAAAATGTGTTTGCTCAATTGCATGAATATTGACCACTAATAAAATGTCTCAGTACAGTGTGGAACACAACAGTAGTCTGGTGACCACAGGAGTGTCCTTCATTAGAACATTTTATAACTGGACACTCAGTTCACATCTATATCTAGCTTTAATCCAGAACAATTTAACAACCAAACTAAGTGCAAACTAAGGAGTGTGGATTTATGCCTGAGGTTCAAGCTTATAACCAATTTGCCAAAAATTGTCTTTAATTGGATCTATCATCTAGATCTTTTGTGTACCTGTGTTCTGTGAACCTACCAGCTTTCCTCTCTTGAATTCACTGAACCAGGACCCAGGGTTTTCTTTTGGCCATGATGAAATCCGTACCTGTTTTCATGACAAAGACCAAATAAATGAATGTGGTTAGCAATAAAAAAACCTAGTCAATTAGGATGAATGATTTATTTTTCTAGGTAATAAAATGTTTTCCTTTGTACTAAACGTTACAGTATACAGGCTCTACAGAGGTTCCTTCTGAATGTAAAAATGCAAAAGACCTCTGAATTTCATCCTTATTCAGATCCCAGAAGTGGTGATTATGTAAAAAAAAAAAAAAATTTTAGACCTTAACTTATAGATAATGTAACTTACTCCTTCTGACTTTTTGTCTGCAAATATACAAGTTTCCCCTCCCGCAGTGAAGTTGCAGTAGACCTTGAATGAGTCACCAGAGCATCCCTGGTTTGGATCAATCCAATATTCACCTAAAGAAGAAAGATGCATATTTGAAACCATAACACATGAAGCTATTTTCAAAATGTCCTCATTTTTAGTCTGAGATTGTAATGTTATCTTGTATCAATTATTTGTGATCAATTATGAAAGCACATATATGAAATAAGCAAGATCAAATGGTGCCCATGCGCATGGAAGCAAAGTTGGCCCAACTTGATGATGTTGGTGGGACCAGTTGACTATCTTATTTCTTTTTGGTTCTTCAACCCTCCCTAGACAGATGATATAAGGGGAAAGAAGAATCAGCTAGATTTTAGCAGATCCCAATGTTGGGGGAACCAGTTATGTCTTTTGGGATCTTTCAACTCTCCCTAGACAAATAATATAAGGGGAAAGAAGAATCAGGTGGATTTCAGCAGATCCAATCTTTTTGTATCACTGCCAGAGGAGTGTGACAGCAGATTATTACACTCACTCTTGAGAAGTCATGCTTGCTAGGCCAAGTTGAGTATGCATGTATGCATATTGGAGATGAGTAGCTCTCGGTTTGAGGAGCGTTTGACAGTTTTTGAAGAAGTTTTAGCGCCTTGACATATAACTTGGACTTACGCAATATCTTTTTACCTCTACTTTTTCTATAATGAAGGTGCATACCAATTTACACTGAAATAATTTTATGTTTATCTATGGGCCAAGTAAATGGCTAAATGTGTCATTTAGGCATATATTTTGTTCATTACGTCAAGGGTATCTGTTTTAGCATAAACTACAAGAGTTATGCCAATGTTTAAATAAATCAAGACCTTACATATTTTGTAATGGAGGTCTATGTGTACCTAAAACAAGCCACATTGTAAGTGTGAACTCTGAACCGCCATTTAATAAATGATGAAAGGGAAAGAAAGCATATACTGTATTTATGTTTTACAGTGTGGGGTGTCAAACATCTAACTTGCCAAATGATAAAAAATCCTTTAAATTCATAACATTGCATTTGAAAAGCTTTCATGAAAAGCAAGCAGCTATATCTAGAAAACAATAGGTTAATCTGGCTGATATAATACTCAGTGTGTGACTGGCATAAATTGTATCCCTGCAGAGTGATGCCAGATTATGGTATATAACAATAGCCTCTGCTTTGCACATCACATGTGATAAATTGGTCAAATTATTGTGTATACCTAGGGAGACTGACAGAAGTAGGATAATCAGTGGCTCAAATACAAGCCTTGTATTTAGTAAGGCTGATCATTGGCAGACACGCTATTAATGTATGCAAGGTTTGTGATTTCACGTTTTCATTAGCATTCATGGAAATATAAAGACTGTGGGGTCAATGTGAAAGACGGAATCCATGTGTAATATCCGCAACGTTAGAAAATTGCAATTTAGGGAACTTTATGATACATAAGAAATGCATTACAGTGCCTACTTGTTTTCTCATTACATGTAAAATATCTATATCAATACTTAATAGGAAAGGATATAGTACTGTTTTACCTGATAGGTAAGGACATAGTACTATTTTATCTAATAGGAAAGGATATAGTACTATTTTACCTGATAGGTAAGGACATAGTACTATTTTATCTAATAGGAAAGGATATAGTACTATTTTACCTGATAGGTAAGGACATAGTACTATTTTATCTAATAGGAAAGGACATAGTACCATTTAACCTAATAGTAACGGACATAGTATTATTTTACCTAATAGGAAAGGACGTAGTACTATTTTACCTAATAGAAAAGGATATAGTACCATTTTACCTAATAGTAATGGACACAGTGCAATTTTACCTAATAGGAAAGGACATAGTACTATGTTTTTTCCTTTTAAGTAAAATGGTACTATTTTACCTAATAAGAAATGACAGAGTACCATTTTACCTAATAGTAAAGAACATAGTACTATTTTACCTAATAGGAAAGGACATAGGGGCATTTTACCCAATAGGAAAGCACACAGTACCATTTTGTCTAATAGGAAAGGATATAGTACTATTTTACCTAACAGGAAAGGACATAGTACTATTTTACCCAACAGGAAAGGACATAGTACTATTTTACCCAACAGGAAAGGCCATAGTACCATTTTACCTAATAGGAAAGGACATAGTACCATTTTACCTAATAGGAAAGGACACAGTATTATTTTACTTAACATCAAAGGGCACAATACTATTGATTTTTGCCTACATACCATCAGGGAACTCAGGATGAGAAAGCTGAAGATCCTTGCATGTTCTACCAGGATTGTTCTGTGATCCTTCTGGATACTTCATGCGTTCTATGTCCTGTTTCAGTGAGTTGAGGGAATTAAAGACCTCCTCCATACCATCATAATCCAAAATGTTGTCTCCAAGATCAGCCATCATGCCATCTGGTGATCTACGAGTCTTCTTTGGTGATTGGATAGGTAATGGTTGAATGACTTCACCAGGTGGACCCTAAACAAAAAATAGCCAACTTAGACTTCTGTAACCTTTGTTTAGCCTTTATTCTTTATCAATATTGCAATCATATGTATATGGCAATTAAGAGGGACAGTTTTTTACCAACACAAAGCCATCTGTCCCTCTTTGCCCCCAAATCCATCTTCTTTTCAACAGCAGCTCTTCTATAGATATTGAATAGATTTCTTTGTGGGGAATGTGTCTTCATCAGAAAATGACTTATTATTTATTTGTATGAAATTTATTCTTTAAACATTTTTAGCAATTTTTTTTTCATATCACAATCTTGATTAGAAGTATAAATGAGAAATTTTGCAGTTCAGTTTTCACACTGGTCATTGGGACTTTTTTTTAGACTTCTTATCGTCTCAGTAAATTCACATTTACATTTGAAGCAATAAATAGACTCAGACCCTATCTAATGAAGCATCTAATAAGTGTGTGCAAAGGTCATTGATAGGAGGGGGAGAGGGATGCTGTAACATCACCTATTTTGATTGGTAAATCCTGATATATCAGCTGTGTATGGAGGTGTTATCAGTCATTGTAATCCTGCCTCTGATGAAAAGAAGCCCGCTAAAAACTCTTCCTCAAAGGACAGGATGTATGAGTCTAAAATAGCCCCCGTAGGCAGTGTTAAAATTGCAAAATTACTCATTTTGTTCTTCAATTGCGATACAAACAAAAAACCATTTTTTTAGAAAACACAGTACATGTAATAAAAAAACCAGATTTACACTACAGGTCATTTACTGATGATACATTACCTTTAAAAAAATCTATTATATTTCTACAGAAAGCATGTGTTGAATTCCAAACTACAAACTATACGCCAATATGTATAATATTTCACTAGGTGTTTATCTGTTTTACTTTTAAGATAAGTAGGGCAAACTTAGCATTTAACCACCTACAGAACTTTAAACTTGAAAAGGTTTCTTACCGGTGGACCAGGAGGTCCAGGCACGCCGGAGTCTCCCTTCTGACCTGCAGGACCCTAAAATCAATGTTTAAAAAATAATAAATAAATGGATGTAGAGTTTAAAAGAATGAATATGTGTGAACATCCAACAAATGCAAGAGAATAAATTGTGGAAAAGAGCTAAAGATTTGTCTCCGTGAGCTATAAAATAGCTGAAGGGTTGAATAAAGAGCAGAAACAATAGATAGCACCCTGAGATCGAGATGAAAGGCTAAGAATACACTAAACGTGAGTTAGAAAACAGAAGATGTTGGATGCCGTAAGGAAAAGAAGAAAATATTACAGATGAAAATATACAATAAAGAGCAAAATACTCACACTTGAACCTTTGGAGCCCTTAGGACCATGAGGGCCCTTGAAATAAATAAGAAAAAATCATTAGCATTATCAACCGGTTGCTTTAAAAATATTAAAAATAATTTTCTTAATTACAATTCCACTTCAAACATTGACAATCAATCAGATAATTACACTATTTAGATATTTGTACTCAAGCTCTTCATAAATTCATAAATTAACATTTTTAGCCCAAGAGAGTTTTTTTTATATATATAGGAAAATTAACACATTAAAATATGGCTTAGCCATGAGAACATATTGGACATGACTGAGGCTGAGCGGGAGGCACAACCTCTTCTCACTTATTGTTGCTTAGCTGGAAATAATAGAAATAAAATCTACCCATCTATGGATATCATGCTAGATAGACAATATTTCATGTTGATCTCACTAAAATACTTTATCCCAAAAATGTATATCTTTTCACATGCTGAGAAGGTATAAATAGCATTCTACGTATTGTTATCAGATTAATATGACGATTCATAGATGTTTTACCGGATACTTACAGGCAAGCCAGGAGAGCCAGGAGGACCGTTGGGGCCACCAGCACCTGAGATACCCTATTGGAGATACATAAGTATATTATTAGAGATTTTACATTTTAGATAAATTTGTTATGTAAAAATCTTAACACTTAGAAACTAAAAAAAGAAAGAATATAAGCAGAAGAAAAATGCCATAATAATTCACACGTACACCATCACCCTTGGATCCGGGAGCTCCTTGTGGACCTGGAAGTCCTCTGTCTCCCTTTTCACCCTGCTCTCCAGGTGGACCAATAAGACCAATCAAACCAGGATGTCCCTACAAATAGTTGAAAACCAGAAAAATGTTATTACCAATAAAATCCATAAGATAGAACCATAAGTTAAAAATTGTATAGTCAACAGTCACATACGTATACGGCATAAATATATTTGATACAAGATTTTTAAATAGGCCCAGGAAAAGAAATATCCAATCAGGATATATACCTAGACCAAACTGAAGGGTGCAGAGCTCACATTTAATTGAAGCCCAAACTTGGGAAAAGAAAAGAAATTAATAACACCAGAAAACTCCTTACCTTTTCTCCCTTTGTACCAGGATCACCTTTCAGACCCGGAAGTCCAGGGGGGCCCTATATTAAACAAATAGGCACTGTAGCATCTGTCCAAATATCATAAAACCTTAACATAGATAGCAACTCATTGTAAAATAAACGGATACATTTTAAATAAATAAATTTTCAAAAAATGATTAATTCAAAATTAATTCCATAGTCTTTAAGAAATACTACAGGAATAATGTCTACTATATCTCCAATGTTCTAGAAACAAAGATGAAGGTCATGTTGTCCTACCTGTACTGTGATAAGAAAATCTTAGAACAAATAACTATGTAAGGCTGGCCATTTCCTTTAAATGGCCGTCGCTCACACGATGCTCCTATACAGAGGCACGCTTGGCAGAGCGCTCCTGTGTCCTCTATAGGAAAGCTGCCTACTGACATATCAGCCGGTCACTTATCTTAGAGATCACAATGTGATCGGCAGTCCAAATTTGGACATGTGTAGTTAACATCTTTCCCAATCATCTGTTGGCCGGTGCCCCATATACATTAGACAATTGAGGTAACCCATTGGCAAGTTCAGCCAACATTAGTCTAATGTTTATGGGTGCTTTAGTCATTACCTAATTGATAGTTACCATCAGATGTTTTTGATATGGATAGTATTCAACACACTTACGCACTAAATCTACACTATGCCTTAGCAGTTAGAACTTGTCTTTGCCACTTACCATTGGACCTGGGGGTCCGTCTTGTCCTGGAGCACCTGGAAGACCTTGTTCTCCCTAAAGAAATTGAATACACCAAAACAAAATATTATAAAATGCTTAAATCATATTACGTTAATTTTATATTATGCCTAAACAAATATATTTGGGAACATACAAATAATAAGATGGCCTTAATATATACAGTAAACCAATACTTACTCTGACTAATGTGGTTAAACTACATATTTACTCACCACAGGCCCTGGAATTCCTCTCAGACCTTCAGGACCTGGTTTTCCTGCTGGTCCCTGAGCTCCAACTGGCCCTGTCTTTCCTGGAAGTCCTTCAGATCCGGCTTCACCCTTAAAATAATAATTTTAACAATGAATATTCTAATCTGATGGGGTATAGAAATGGAAAAGCCTAGATGTGCCGTTGAAATTATCTGCTCACCTTTGCACCTTTTTCTCCTTGTCTGCCCTCTGCACCGGGAGATCCAGGAGGCCCCTGGAAGAAAAGATCAAACATAACATGGATAAAATGCATACTTTGTACACAATTTAAGCAAACAGCAAATCATCCATATAGCTATATTTGTGAATTACGAAGCCTGTACCAATGTGAAAAAGTCTCACAGATACCTAATGACAGAGTAAAAATAGGTGATCAGAAGATATGTTGCATTCAAGATGGTTTGTTGAATTGATAGAGATCAGTCAGTGTATTCATAATTAAAATACTACCAGAATTCTTCATACTAGACAAAGAATAAGTGTCCGATCCCGACTGGTCATATCATTTGAATGTCCTATTGGATTAGAGCAGTGGCCATGCATGCCACTATTCCATTCATATGGAACTGATTATGGGAAATGAGTTTCGAGTCCTTCTATTCAACAGAGGATGGATTCTCGATTCCTCCCTTTGTTGATTGTCATATTTCTCCTCATACTGTATAATGTCAATCAAGAGAGAGAGCAGCTCCACAATGTGCACATATAATCCATCACTGGTGTGTACAGAAACATAAAGTAAACACTTTAAATAGTCAGAAAACGTTATTGAAAAGTGGAGTTGTGCAAACATTTTTAAGTTTTGGTGTATTCACACCAGTTTCCAGCAGTTCTATCAAAATGAGCGGGAATGGGGAGGACTAATGGCGGGGCCTGGATATACACGCCTGTGAAAATTTTCAAAACCGGTGGCGTTTTTTTTTCTGGAAAGTTATTGCAGTCCCTGACTGAAGAAACATTTGTGGCAAGACGCACACCACTGATAGGGTGCGCTAATTTCATTAAGTGGCATGCGCTTCCTAATTATTATTTTCCTCAACTGCCCTCATTAGGACTGACGTAGGAAGCGCCAGCCTTAATGAATCAGGGTCTATGAGTTATAATCAGGTAGGGAAGCACATACCCAGTGACAGATTCCCTATAATGTATATATGGAGTAACAATTATTGTTGCATGTAGTTTTAATGCCGGCAATTGTTGCCTTCTTTCATTTGTTGCTGAATCAATATTCTATTACATCCAGCTATAATTATTCATCTTGGAGCACTGCTTTAGCCATGATTGTTTAGATCTTTTTCAATGTGAAAGCGTTTTCCATTTATTTCACCTGGAAACGCTCAGTATTACAATATGTTCATTCAGCATTATAAATGGCTGGGTTATGTTTATTTACAAATACTAGGAAAACTCCACTCACCCTCTTGCCAGGAGGACCTGGTGGTCCAGCTTCTCCAGATGGTCCGGGAGGTCCCTGAAGTTATGAAAAAAAATCCCAAATAATAGTTATTTACTAATTTATGATAGGCATAATATGCAAATTTATAAACATAACTTCTCATTTGAAATGTTTAAGTCTGGATCAACAGAAAAGTGCATTTCACTAATGATAGAAAAGAATATAAAAAGTTAGTAAAAGATGCACTCATACTTACAGGCTGGCCTGGTTCACCATCTTCACCTTTGTCACCACCGGTACCATCTTGACCCTGCGGAGATCAAATGAAAGTGAAGAAAATTCTAAATCCCTTGAATATAATTCCAAGCAGTGGCTAAAATGCATCACTGTCTATATGAAATAAATGTGTAAATGAAGCATTGGCTATGCAGACTTTGCTCAGGAAAACTCCGCAGAATAGAACACTATTTCCTTTTCATTTTATACTAAATCTTTCTTTTCCATGTCAAATATATTTCAGCCTTTGTCTGGTGACTGAATTTATATAAATAGAAAAAGTACAAGGCATAACGATGGCAGAACTGAAAAAACAATACATTTATGGTGATTTGTTGGTGTAGTGCTTGAACGTTGGGGATCCGGGTGGTGAGACCCTTAGCTTTTATCTTTCCAGTGGATAGATGTCAATCAGTGGAAGAGAAAAAATGGGTTGTCGTGCTGTGATGCTGGATGGATTCAGGAGAGCAAGCGATATAATCAGCAGATATTATTGTTCATAGTTCTACGCTTTTCGGAGCTAGCATGCATCTTCTTCAGGATCCAACAATAGGAGATAACTTCCTAAATACAAACCCTGTAATGTTTATAGATGTCTCTTCATTGTATTTCTTCGTAAACTACTGTAATAATATTTTTAGAGTTTTACAATTATATCCGATAATACTTTAATTTTAAATTAAAGTTTAAGTTCATTTTAAGTTTAAATACTACTTTAAACATGGAAAATTGTCTCATCTATGGCAACTTCTGAGGAGCTTAATGGGGTTGTCAAGGCTTTTCAATTCCTTCTTTAGAGAGAGACTGCGCACGTCTAGTTGGAATGTAGCCAGAGGTATGCATTTCACATACGGTCACATGACTGCTTGGTCTCGCTGCCGGCACCAGAGAGCCCTCGATGCAAGGATTCACAAGGTCTGCAGTCACATTGAGTGACTGCAGACTTTTGCGAACAGCCAGAAAAAAACCTATAAATTTCTTTCTTTATATTGAGAATCTGCTTTAATGCCTCCTTGATCTGGTAATTTATCAATTTTGTGCTTTTGTGTTTTCCGCCTCTCTATAGCTTTTTAATTATTTTTGTTAGCATACTTGTCTTAAGGCTTATTTTTTTTGTAGGATAAGATGTGATACAAATGATACAAACCATTTTTCCGTGTACTAAAAAATGGGAAAAAATTCCAAGTAAGAAATGGTGAAAATAAACCATAATTCCACTATTGTTTTTTAAGCTTTGTTATTTCACATGGCTCATTGTGTGATGAAAATGATCTGGCAATGTACAGTAATTATTAAAATGATGATTACAGCAACACCAACCTTGTATAGTATTATATATTTTTAGAGTTTAAAAAAAAAATCTGAATTTTTAAAAAATTATTTTGGTGGGGGTTGTGGCACCATTTTCTGAGATTTGTAACCTTTTTATATTTTGATGATCTTATATGAGGGCTTGTTGCTTGTATCTTGAGCTGACAGTTTTATTGATATTACCATGGGATATATATTGAAGATGTGGTTGTCCTGGTTAAAGAGTCTTGTTGACTTAAAAATGCGTTGAGAATTAACCACTTTTCATTCATCTACCTTTGCATTTCTCTTCAATTAAGCAGCTCAATCCCATGAAAATGCTTCATAGTTGGATTGTGGATATTGCAGCAACCAGATTCTCATGCATTTCAGTGATTGTGTCTTCCACAACCTCACTAGGTGAGGACATCTTTGACACTCCTACTATGTTATCCTGATAAGACCCGATTGTGCTTTACAAAATATTTTCATGGTTTCACAGCTATCAGCTTATGAGCAGGTGCTAACACCGGTGCCCTGAGGTTGACTTGGTTGTTAGTCGTAATGCCGGGACACTGTCCCAAAACACTGATATGAGGGACAGAGATGAGCAGATAACAGAGACCGGTTTTACATTGAGGTCCTGAGTACGGAAGGGCCATGTCTGGTACCTGGATGTTACTCCTGGGAGGGGTGAGCTACTGGAAATCTACAGGGGCTGTAAGAGAAGTCAGACTGAAAGGAATATCCAATCCTTGGAAAAATCTAAGGTTGAGAGTGTAAAGGCCCCTTTACACAGAGACTTTCTAGCGATCCCACCAGTGATCCCAACCTGGCCGGGATCGCTACAAAGTCTCTGGTGAGTCGCTGGTGAGCTGTGAAACAGGCAAACCTGGAAAACGACGCAACAGCGATATGGACCTGCAGAACGACCTAGCTAGTCATTGGGAACGTTGTAAAGCAGCTTTTGGAAAGGGAAGTCGCTAACGAAGTCGTTGTAAAGGCCCCTTTACACACTGAGACTTTCTAGCGATCATGCTGCACAGCGGGAAACAAAGGACCAAAGAATGGTCCTGAGAGATGTGTAGTGATCAGCAACCTCATAGCAGGGGCCAGGTCGCTGATGTGTTTCACACACCGCAATGTCACTGGGGAGGTCGCTATTACGTCACAAAACCGGTGACGTTACAGCGATGTCATTTGCGATGTTGCAGTGTGTAACAGGGCCTTAAGGGACTGTGTCAGACCATTACGTGTATTGTGCCATTGTTGTTTCTAGAACAAAAAAGTAAAGTCTTCAGTTCTTTACAACATAAGGTCTCTATTGTATCTTAAAAAAGGGAACCCTCGAGCATACTTTTACAAACTAATCCAATTATAATTGTTATTCTGCAACTACAGACTGAAAAACCAAAATGTGTTTAATATCAGTCCTAATTGTATTCATGACATTAGTTCTACGCTGAATGATAACAAAATAATAGAGATCAATAAAGCTTGTAAAAATACTCATATCCTCATCATGTTTTTCAGCCTCTACATAACTTATTGATCTTGATCTGTATTTGTGGCTGCAACATGGGTAAAAACGTTGTTGAAAAATATAATAGAAAAATGTAGGGTTACGGTGTCCCAACAGTTTTATCTCTTAATACTTACACTTGGACCAGGTTCTCCGGGAGGACCGGGATCACCTGGGAACCCAACTGGACCCTAAGAGTTTTAAGAGGAAGAAGGAGACATTTTTAGTGTCATGCCTAATCATTTATCCAAAACCTGAAAATACTAATAATTGAATGATCACTTACAGGATTTCCTTTGGGACCATCATCTCCTGGTGGACCTTTGGGACCAGCAGGTCCTGCAGCTCCTGGGGGTCCAGCTTCTCCTTTTTCTCCTCTCTCTCCTTTGGGGCCCTACAGATAAATATATATGGATTACAGATTATACGGTGTTAGAGTTCAGAAAGCCTTTAAGGGGTTGTAAGACGATTAAGTTCTTTGTAGCATTTTTTTTTATAAACTGACTAAAACCTTATTTTCACTTTTGTTAAGATTATAAAACCCCAGAAGCTTTAAACGCCTTGTACAGTCATTATTTAATGAATCTATGTCATCCCTCAAATCCCAGGGCTAATTTCTCTTTAGCTCTGTTCTTTGCTTGCAAAGCAATACTTAAGCTGCCAGACAGCTGAAGGGAAGTAGTCAACATGCTTGAGTAAAACAGAAATGATCATAAGACACCGATAAATTAGACAGTCACATTAGGTAAAATGAAGTTTTCTAATGAAGTGTTAACACAAGACAAGCTTTAAATAACTATAATTCTATTACTCAATTCAAATTTCCTCAAGAGAAGAAAATAAATCATTTTGACTCAAATTTTGCTATTTTACAAAGGCCCAATTTGACAATGTGACTATATTTGTTCACCACGACACCAGGAATATTAAAACTTTCCAGAAATGATTGTTCTCTGGTCATTTATTACACAATCAAAGTTTGGGGGTAAAATTCTAATTTTAGAAGAAATAGAGAAAAATTACTTACACCAACACCAGCTTCACCAGGTGGACCTGGATTTCCAGCTTCACCGGGTTCACCCTAAAATTGAAAAATCATAGATACATATTTATGTAATTTATATATATTATGTTCATTTTTTTACAAAGTTTTACAAAACCTTAAAATCAGGCTTGACATTTAAAAAGTATTAATTCTTCTCTAGTAGAGATGAGCCGATCCTTGGAAGTTTGGTTCGGCGGGTTCAGCCGGACTTTAGATGAAGTTTGGTTTGTTTTGGCACCCGGACTTAACCTGAACCCCAATGAAAGTCAAGGATTGGGCAGTTTCGCTCTCTGCCTACATACAGCCAGCCATAAACAGAGCACTTCTAGGGGAGAGCTTGCAGGATTGTAGGTTTTTGTACATACTATATCCATTATGCTAATTTTACCTCCAGTGAGAGCCATTCAGAGACTCCAAGTGGCTCACACTTTGCTGAGCACTGAGCATCCCCGAGCACAGCGATGCCCGAGTGAGCGATTAGCATAAGTAAAACACCCGAACTCCAAACTCAAACATTGATTTTCTTTCTTACCGTCCATGTTTGGTATGAACTCCAACCTTTACAGTTTGGGTTCGCTTATCTCTACGCTTTAGTTTTCTTACTTCACTAAAAATAGTGCAGTTCAATCCTTATATTCGGTGCCTTCCCTTTTTTTTCACAAATATTTAACCCCACGGCACATGTAATTTAACAATTATTTTGCCTATCATAAAAGAATGGTCCACAGGTATAAAAACTAAGCCCTGGATTCATTATTTACATTTATTTTTTTTTAAATCCGTTTTTTTTTTTGTCTTCAGGTATCTGCTGACATTTATTGCACAAATTCATAGTAATGTCTTAAGGCCGCTTTACACGCAACGACATTGCTAACAAGACGTCATTGGTGTCACGGATTTCGTGAAGCACATTCGGCCTCATTAGTTACGTCGTTGCGTGTGAATCGCAGGAACGACCATTAACAATCAAAATTACTTGCCTAATCGTTGAACGTTGACGCGTCGTTCCTTTCCTGACTATCATTGCTGTTGCAGGACGCAGGTTGTTCCTCGTTCCTGTGGCAGCACACATCGCTATGTGTGACATCGCAGGAACGAGGAACATCACCTTACCTGCGGCCGCCCGCAATGAGTAAGGAAGGAGATGGGCGGGATGTTCGTCCCGCTCATCTCTGCCCCTCCGCTTCTATTGGGCGGCCGCTTAGTGACGCCGCTGTGAAGCCACACAAACCGCCCCCTTAGAAAGGAGGCGGTTCGCCGGCCACAGCGACGTCGCTAGGCAGGTAAGTATGTGTGACGGGTGTAAGCGATGTTGTGCGCCATGGGCAGCGATTTGCCTGTGACGCACAACCGACGGGGGCGGGTACGCTTGCTAGCGATATCGATAGTGATATCGCTGCATGTAAAGTGCCTATTACACGATTTATAAATTTGGCACAAAGTAAACCAAATAAATGGCTTCTCACCTGTTTTTGCTCTTTTCAAGCAAAATGTCAAATTTTGCTCAAAATGTTGCGAAAAATGCATTCAAATATACCAAGGGGGTAAAATTTACAAATAACTTAACCAAGGGGGGCAAATTGAATAATGAATTGGGTGCAAACAAAAAAGGTGCAAAAGACACAAAACTAGAAAAGAAACAGGTGCAAGGGTCTAAGTGTCTTTTCACTTTACTTCCATTAGTTATGGTTTCAAGGCTTGTCCCATACCACTTATGGGGTGAAATATGTCTTCATTTAAATATATGCAAAGCATTAAATGTTCATTTTAGGAACAAACACTTTACACTGCTCTGCAGGGAGATTTAGATTTAAAATCCAAAGCTCACATTAAGCCTGTTGCCATTATTTTTCTAGCTCAGTGGACTGATAAATATAACCAGAAATAGGAATTTAGCATTAAAATGTTTCTAACTCTGTAAGGCCCAGATGGGGATTTTGTAAGTAACCTATGGTCTTTGTTACCAGATGTTCAACGATTAATCCATGCCCTGCTCACACAATGCCGGAAATTCTCTCATAGACTTATAAATTCACATTATCATGTCACATATTATAGGTAGAAGGTTTCATAGGCCGTAATCATATGACTCTGCACTCACAAATGCAAAAAAGAAATAAAAAAAAAATAAAGAAATAAAAAATAAATAAATAATATATATATATATATATATATATATATATATATATATATATATATACTAGCTGTAGTACCCTGGCGTTGCCTGGGATAGTAACTGTCTCTCTGTCTCTCTCACAGTCTCTGTCAGTGTGTCGTTGTCTGTCTGTCTCTCTGTCTGTCTCTTTCCTTGTCTGTCTGTGTCTATGTCTCCATCTCTGTGTCTGTCTGTCTTTATATCTTTGTGTCTGTCTCTATGTGTGTGTGTGCCTGTCTCTTTCCCCGGCTGTCTCTTTCCCTGGCTGTCTCTTTCCAGGGCTGTCTCTTTCCAGGACTGTCTCTTTCCAGGACTGTCTCTTTGCCCGGCTGTCTCTTTGCCCGGCAGTCTCTTTGCCCGGCAGTCTCTTTGCCCGGCAGTCTCTTTGCCCGTCCGTCTCTTTCCCCGTCCGTCTCTTTCCCCGTCCGTCTCTTTCCCCGTCCGTCTCTTTCCCCGTCCGTCTCTTTCCCCGTCCGTCTCTTTCCCCGTCCGTCTCTTTCCCCGTCCGTCTCTTTCCCCGTCCGTCTCTTTCCCCGTCCGTCTCTTTCCCCGTCCGTCTCTTTCCCCGCCCGTCTCTTTCCCCGCCCGTCTCTTTCCCCGCCTGTCTCTTTCCCTGCCCGTCTCTTTCCCCGCCTGTCTCTTTCCCCGCCCGTCTCTTTCCCCGCCCGTCTCTTTCCCCGTCAGTCTCTTTCCTCCTCCGTCTCTTTCCCCCTCCGTCTCTTTCCCCCTCCGTCTCTTTCCCCGTCCGTCTCTTTCCCCGTACGTCTCTTTCCCCGTCCGTCTCTTTCCCCGTCTGTCTCTTTTCCCGTCTGTCTCTTTCCAGGTCTGTCTCTTTCCAGGTCTATCTCTTTGCCCGGCTGTCTCTTTGCCCGGCTGTCTCTTTGCCCAGCTGTTTCTTTGCCTGGCTGTTTCTTTGTCCGGCTGTCTCTTTCAAGGGCTGTCTCTTTCCCCGTCTGTCTGTCTGCCTCTTTCCCCATCTGTCTCTGTCTGTGTCTCTGTTTGTCTGTCTGTCTTTCTCTGTCTCTGTATCCATCTCACCACCGACATCATATAACCTCACACATAAGCTTCAACTAACAGTTTATTTTGTTCCTATAGCAACCAGTGACAGTTGCTATTAATAACCTATAGCTCCCACCTCCATTCAGTTTAATGGCGGCAGGAATTTAGAGACTAACTGTAAAGCACGGGGTTACATTTTTCCGTCAAAAACATAGTCTACGACGTTCCCTGGGTCACATGAGGAGTCTGTGCAAACTTTCGTGATTGTAAATGCGACGGTGTGGATTCCTTTAGCGGACATACATATACATACACACACACACACACATACATACACACACACATACATAAACCGAGCTTTATATATTAGATATATGTATATATATATATATATATATATATATATATATATATATATGTACTTAACTTTACGTACTCCAATACACATTGTCTCTTTTCCAACAATGATCATGGTACAAAGAGTGATGGCAAGTCCAAGCTAAAGTTCATTATGACTTATGTTCTTACGGGGAATCTGAGAAGAGTATAATGTAGAGACACAGACCTGATTCCAGTGATGTGTCACTTACTGTTCTGCATGCTATAGTTTTGACAAAAATCACCGTTTATCAGCAGGCACTAATTTCCAACTTTCTGCCTATGCACAGGGTAAACAGAAAGCTTGCAATCAGTAGTGTGGGCGGGATAATACAGAGCTCAACATTCAGAAGACTGATAGATATGTAGCAGATAAAGCTGTGATTTGATCAAAACTACAGCAAGCAGTTCAGTAAGTGATATATCTCTGAAATCAGGATCTCTGCCTTTATATCATGCTGCTGTTGGATAAAGTAGCAATAAAATAGTGACAGATTTCCTTTAATAGTTCCATATCTGAATAACAGCCCATTAAATATAATAACGGAATTGAATTACAATAGCTTAATCTAGTTTCAGCCAGATTTCAATTCTTTATGACCATAGGCAGGGGCGTACAGAGAGATCATGGGGCCCCATAGCAAAAGCACAGTGCCATGTGTCATAATACATCATGCCATAAAACATTGTGGCATGATAGATTGTGTCATGTGCCCTTATATATCATGCCATAATACATTGTGATATAAAACATTATTCCACGTGCTATAATACATGGTTCATCTTGTCATGTTCCTCATACAAAGCAGACAGCTGGCTGGCAATTATCATTACTATGAATTATTTCTGAAGAGAACCTGTTACCTGATTCATGATCCCTAAGCCACGGGCAGTATGAATTTCAGCCTGGCACCACAATTGCAGCAAGGTATATTATTCTCTGAAACGCTCCATCATTTCAGAGATAGCCCACTTTGAAGAGCTAGCCATGGACCTAAAGGTACCGTCACACTAAGCGACGCTCCAGCGATCCCACCAGCAACCTGACCTGGCAGGGATCGCTGGAGCGTCGCTACACGGGTTGCTGGTGAGCTGTCACACAGGCAGATCTCACCAGCAACCAGTGACCAGCCCCCAGCCAGCAGCGACGCGTGGAAGCGATGCTGCGCTTGGTAACTAAGGTAAATATCGGGTAACCAACCCAATATTTACTTTGGTTACCAGCGCACACCGCTTAGCGCTGGCTTCCTGCACTCCTAGCCAGAGTACACATTGGGTTAATTACCTGATGTGTAGTCTGGCTATGTGTGCAGGGAGCCGGCACTCGCCGCGTGAGAGCGGCGAACGCTGGTAACGAAGGTAAATATCGGGTAACCAAGGAAAGGGCTTCTTGGTTACCCGATATTTACATTGGTTACCGGCGTCCGCAGAAGCCGGCTCCCTGCTCACTGCACATTCAGTTGTTGCTGTCTCGCTGTCACACACAGCGATCTGTGCTTCACAGCAGGAGAGCAACAACTAAAAAATGGTCCAGGACATTCAGCAACAACCAGCGACTTCACAGCAGGGGCCAGGTTGTTGCTGGATGTCACACACAGCGACATCACTAGCAACATCGCTGTTGCGTCACAAAAGTCGTGCCTCAGCAGCGATGTTGCTAGCGATGTTGCTAGTGAGACGTGGCCTTTATCCGGAGACAAGACTAGTCCAGTACTGCACCTGTTTGTCGTCTTTGAGCTTTGCAGACAGTAATTCACAGGTCTTTCCCCATGTACATAAGGAGAGACACGTTAATTGCTGTGGTGCTGGTAAGAGACAGCCAGGTGCCGTATCAGACTAGTCTTGTCTCCGGCTATGGTCCTTGGCTAGCTCTTTAAAGTGGGCTATCTCTGAAATGAGATAAACAACATGAATCAAGTGACAGATTCCCTTTAAAGCACCATTTAAAGGGGTTGTCTGGTTTTAAGCTAGAAGTCTGCAGTCTCTCTACATTAGGCCCGTTTCACACATCAGTGAAAAACACAGACGTTCTTCACTGACGTGTAAAACACGCACATGTCCCTCCGTGTTCCGTGATTCACGGCACACGTGGGTTGTCCATGTGCAATCCGTGATCCGTGATTGCATATGGACATTACTCAACTGCCTTCGTTCCTGCTGTCCATGGTGCTGAAGTCTCCAGCTCTGCAGCGTCCGCCCACCGCTCTAAGCACCTACTTCCTGGTCGGGTTTTCCTGCCCCTCATGAATTTTCATGAGCCAGGCAGGAGCTGCCGAGAACAGAGGCTGCAGAGCGAATCGCAGGCAAGGTGAGTTGAAAATATTTAATATTTAATATGTCCGTGATTTTCTGGTACGTGTTTCACTGATCACACACAGATCACACCACAGTGTGGTCCGTGGGTCATCAGTGATGCCAGCAAAAAACGGACTTGTCTCCGTGCAGAATCACGGCCACGGGTGTACGCTGCACGGAGACAAGTTCAGTGAAAAATCACTGATGTGTGAGCAGACCCATTGATTATAATGGGTCTGCGTATATGACAGTGATTCTGGTACGTTTTAAAAAAAGCACAAACGTACCAGAATCACTGACAAGTGAAACAGGCCTTAGTGCAGACTTCTGAATCATCACATTGCATGCACTGTGTGTTTGAGGATTCTCTGGTGCCTGGAAATGTGCTTGCAAGTATATGATTTGCACACTTCTGGCAACATTCCGTCTAGACTATACCCAGTCTTGCTCAATACCCCTGCATAGAGTGATGCTGCGCCCATCTAGTCGGCAAGTGACCGCATGTATGCAAATCACCATAACACCGGACAATTATATTTTGCAAGCTAGATGCACAATAAAATGCTTTTAATTAATGGGCGACATTACCTGCACAGTTCCCCTTCTCCCCACTTTTAAATAGCTGGAGTTTGGATCTATTTAAAACTAAGGAGGAATCATGGGGACACATTAAAATACATAATCAATATTGATCTTAACACTATCACCACCAGGCTCAATCTCTGCAGAGGCTGCGTTCCCCGCTCTGGTAAGCTGACATGTTTCATACAGGTAACCAATGGCTTGCGGGCCAGTGTAAAGCTGGTGTAAAGCTCATCTCTTGCAGAAAGCTACTTCCCCAAGGGGGCATGCTTATGCAAATTCAGCCAGAAAGTGGAGCCGGCAGTAGAATAGGAAGTAGTAAGTCTCCTCCATCTTGCACGCAGACATTTAAGGTACCGTACATCGGGCAGCCGCCAGACATCACCGGGCCCTCTCACCCGCCGGGCCCCATAGTAGTAATGTAGCTTGCTGACACTGACCATATGATAAATGTGGATTATTCAAGCTTCACTTTACTTGCTATAAAAAAAAAATCAAGCCCCCAATGCAAAATCTGCAACGGCCCCCATAACTAATACATGTCACAATAATACTGGTTTCCTCATATGTGGCAGAGCAGACTATTGGCCTCGATAGCGAACATAGGTGTAAGTGGGAAATAAATATAGACTCACGCAGGAAGGTGCATCTTCCCAGGTACGTCTACTCTGACATGACCTAAACCTCTATTTAAACTCAATAGAAAGAGATTATATTCTATTGAAGGGGAGATGAAGTAAATGAAGGAAAATGTATTTGCTGTTACTATGTAAATGGCCACAAATCTGCTGCACTTACTGACACCTGAGTGATACAGAAAAACTAAAAGCATTTTATATTGCTGATACAATAAATGTGCTACATTGTGAGTGATGTGTCTTTATAGTTTTGTATGCAAAAGCGTGACTGTCTGAAACATACAGACGACACGGCCTTGTTTCTATTTTCAGTATTCACTGAAATAGAAACAGTGATGTATGGTCTATAATAAATATGGAAATAATACAATTTCTTCACAGGTGTCAACAAAGGCTTTGAATACATTAGCGGAGCCTACATACAATGAATAACTGCAGGAACTCCGCCGTTCTGAGACCATTTGGTAACTCTATTTTAGGGTGAATAGTTTTCTGTATCTTTCCTGAATATTAAAAATTCTGAAGTATATAAGGCCAGAGAATGTCAATTCAAGGTTATTCAACCAGGGGCTCATCTCTAACACCAGAAAGTGTGCCCTAGCTGTTACTCTCCTGGTATTCTCCCAAACTAATAAAGTACAATTGATGTGTCCACTACCTGGACAATCCCTTTTTAGATTAGCTAATTGCACTTGTAAAATAAATATAACAGATGCTCTCCACCCACATCGGTGCTGTTCTAGCAATCTCTGCTCTGAGTCTCCCATGACTCACATGACATTATTATGCCATGTGAACCCTGCAGTTGATCAGTGGCTGCTTTTGGACTTCTGTGCTCTCACCTCTTCCACTTGTCTGAAGTTTGTTTGGAGGAAGTGAGAGTGCAGCAGATCAATATCAGCCGCTGACTAGCTGTAGGGGTCATAAGGCATAAAAATGTCACTCGAGCCTCAGGAGACCAAGTGATAACATTGCTGGAACAGCACTGCTTCTGAAAGTGAGAATCTGTTATTTTAATATAACATGGGGTCTACGGCTATTAAAAATAGTGCTCCAGGTATTGATAGCCTCTTAAGCTTTGATAAAGCTAAAGGGGTTATCCACTAATAGGACAACCTCTTCTCAAACATCATGTTTCCTCCTATAAAAATAACAAAGCCAATACTCACCTCTGGTGCAAGCATGGTTCCTGCGATGTCGGAACTCGCCTTCAGGAGGCACGCATTGTTATGACTTGCAAGCCCCATGACTAATCATCACCCGCTTTCTTCTCCCCACCTTTGTACGGTTAAGTAATTAACAGGAAGTGAGAGCTGCGACTGGCTGATCACTTCCTGTTAGTGACTTCTGTGTCCGAAGGTGGGGAGAAGGAAGCCGGCACTGTTTGGCCGTAAGACTCGAATATCCTAAGAATGTCACTTGGGCCCTGGGAACTCGAGTTCCAACACCACTGGAACCGTGCCGCCATTGGAGGTGAGTGTAGGCTTTGTTAATTTTTAGGGGGTGAAAATGGGGAATGAGAAGAAACTGTCAAAGTAGTAGACAACCCCTTTAAGGAGATATGATATTAAAACTATTGACTGGGATATAGATAGATAGATAGAGAGATAGATAGATAGATGGATAGATAGATAGATAGAAGGATAGATAGAAGGATAGATAGATAGAAGGATAGATAGATAGATAGATAGATAGAAAGATAGATAGATAGAGAGATAGATAGATGGATAGATAGATAGATAGATAGATAGATAGATAGATAGATAGATAGAAGGATAGATAGAAGGCTAGATAGATAGAAGGATAGATAGATAGATAGATAAATAGAAGGATAGATAGATAGATAGATAGATAGAGAATGATCACATGATTCCATCCTAGAATCTGGATGTCTACACTCAGCAATAGAAGCACTACACCTCAAAACTACAGTTTTCCTAATTTTCCTTCATCTAAACATGATAGTATAAGGAGTAGACTTTATGTTATGTGATTTTGTACTTGATCCATTAAGTTGTTCAATTTTCATCAAAGAACGGGCAGTAAATTATTTTCCAGAGCTTAGTATTTCAGTGATAGCAAAACCTCAGAGATATCCATGTTATACAATACATTTATCTTGGGATCTAAGTTTCTTATTGTATAAGACACAGTAAATATATTTACAAACATGGAATATTTAGGAAAAAACTAAGTATTTATGCTCATTTGAATATTAACTTCAGCACTTGTTGAGCATACTATATTATAAGGATGTGTACCATCCATGTGCACCATGAACCACATACATAAAGGACACGCATCCATTATAACCAATGCACCAGGGTACATGGCTGACCAAAGGTCCACGTGGAAAGAAATAGCAACTTTCAGTACTTTGGTCCACTTTATTGACCAGACAAGTGCATGTTAATGGCAGGCAGCTCTATACAAACAAGCGCACAGAGCCAGACATGTCTGTAATTTTTCGATGTGACTAGGATGAATTTTTTTACAGCTATCTGAACCCGGCCTTATTGTTAGTATTATAAAGCCTCATTTACTTAACTAATACAATTAATAATAATTTTATAATATTTGTAGAATTGTACCTATTAATAGAATAACCGGTCATTTCATTTTATGTTTCTACCATACTGGTTTAGCAGTTTCACCTCATTTATCAGGTCTTAATGATATCCAGTGTGTTCACATATTGATTCTATCTTCTGTTAATGAAACAAATCATCCAGTTTTTTTATTCTCATCTCAGCAATACTGAGTGACTATTAATATAATCCTCTTTAATGGGGGTGGAAAAGCCATGTTTATTACTTTATTAGGGAGTGAACCATGTAGAACCCCCATCTGTCCCTCCTCTCCCACTTCGTGGCGGACTCATCATGGGCAGCCTGAGAATTATACAAGGCACGGTGGCAGAGATAGAAGAAAAGCGGCCACTAGCTGCCACAAGCCCCGCAGATCACAGATCATTGCTAATTGTGCAAAAGGCAAAATATTTTGTAGTCATCTTTTTTTTATGCGAACTTCTTTCTATGACAACCTATTTATGATCTAGAACTTTCTTTTAGGATTTCTCAGTTTTTGGGCTATTTATAAGAAATTCTTGAGAATGAATCAGAAATGAAATAAAAAGAAATGATGCAGTTTAAGTATGGCTAATAATAACAGCAACAACAACAGCAGCACCAACAGCAACAGCAGCAGCAACAACAACAGTAGCTACAACAATAAGAACATAAGCAGCAACAACATCAACAGCAGCTACAACAACATCAGTGGCAGAACAACAGCAGCAGTAGTAACATAAACATTATAAACAGCAACTACAACAACATCAGCAACAACAGCATCATCAACAGCAGCAGCAACAACAACATCATCAACAGCACCTATAACAACAACATCATCATCATCATCAACAGCAGCTACAACATCAGTGGCAGAACAACATCAGCAGCTACAACAACATCAGCAACAACAGCATCATCTACAGCAGCAGCAACATCAGCAGCAGCAACAACAACATCATCATCAACATCACCTATAACAACAACATCATCATCATCAACAGCAGCTACAACATCAGTGGCAGAACAACAGCAGCAACAACAACATCAGCAACAACAGCATCATCTACAGCAGCAGTAACATCAGCAGCAGCAACAACAGCAGCTACAACAACATTAGCAGCAACAACATCAGCAGCAACAACAACAACATCATGAATACAGGTACAACAACAACAATATCATCAGCAGTAGCAACAACAGTAGCAGCAGCAACTACAACATCAGCAGCCACAACAACATCAGCAACAACAGCAGCAGCAACAGCAATAATAACAACTTAAATTATTATTAAAAAATTCCATTAGTGGTCATTTGGCAAGTAAACAATTCATTCAATGTCCCCTACAACAGTCAGTAGATCTTTTGATAAAACACAACTTTCAGCTTCAGTAACATGGTTGCCTCTTTTTGTATATTATTTCTAGAGACTTGAGACTCAATGTCTGAAATTTGCACAAATCATTGATATTTATGGTCTACATATCATTTTGAAGGCTGCCATTGTTTAGATGTGGCCAGGATAGAAGAGTTAGAGCTAAATAATGAATATGTTTGTATTGTATGTTTTCTACCGCCTTCTATGAGTATGACACTCTCAATCTTAGTATTATAAGTGATGAGTATAGTAAAAGCTTGAGTTATAATCATCCCAGTCATGGGTTAAAATAAATGTATATTAATGCGTAGAAAAATAGCCCAAATAATAGGATTCTAGCGATACAGAAACATACTCATCATTTAATGCAATAACAAAACTGTTCACCGCTGTCCCAATAGCTCAACATTTCTGAATTGTTGTCGAGTAGCTGACGTGAACATGCATTGTAATGCTTCTGAGATTATGAAGGCTGCACAAAAATGTAAAAATAAAGATTTCATCGCTACTTCGATTTTAGTCTACACAAAAACAATCCATAAAAAATATTTCTACTTGGAGATGATAAACCCGCAGAGCGTCTGCCTGATAGGACTGTGCACTTCCTTAGGAATACAAGTCTGCATTTGTCTGATTTAAGATGACAGCTATTATTATACAATAAGTCTGTATGCAAACACTGCAGGCAAAATCCTTCTAATGTATGGGAAGTCTGGAGAGGTGGAGAACGCTCTGGAGACACAATGTTCCCATATCACAAGATACAGACAAGCACAGAAATGGATTTCTTTTATAATGCACTTTTGTAATAATCCTAATGTCCATTCATTTGAAACTTGGTATTCTTGCATATTCCCATATGTTTTTGGCACGAATGTTTCCCTGAAGAATAAAATATCTAAGAGCTTGTCTGTTCTGCAGCTTTCCTGCCGTGGCACTACTGGGATATAGTCTATGGACATTTCCCCCAAAAGATGGTCTGATCACATTCACTACAAAGCCCAAGAGAAAAACACAAAATGCATGTACCCTATAATAAAGTATAATAAAGTAAATAGTAGAAGTACATTTACCGTATTTTTCAGATTATAAAAGGCACTTTTCCTCCAAAAATTTGAGCGAATGTAGCTTACCGGGAGGTGGAGAATGGGCGCTGTGCTGGCTGCGGTGGGGGTTATTCTGGCTGTGGTGGTAGCTGTGCTGGCTGCGTTCGAGGCTGTGCTGGTTGCGGTGGGGGCTGTGCTAGATGCAGTGGGAGCTGTGTTGGCTGCGGTGGGGTCTGTGCTGGCTGCAGTGGGGTTTATTCTGGCTGAGGTGGGAGCTGTGCTGGCTGCGGTCGAGGCTGTGCTGGTTGCGGTGGGGGCTGTGCTAGATGCAGTGGGAGCTGTGTTGGCTGCGGTGGGGTCTGTGCTGGATGAGGTGGGAGCTGTGCTGGCTGCGGTGGGGGCTGTGCTAAATGCGGTGGGGGCTGTGCTGTCTGAGGTGGGGGCTGTATGGAGCAGGGCGGTGCGGCGGGTGAGATGCTCTGTCGGCAGTGTAGGCTTCAAATAATGGCACATGGCGTGTGCGCAGATGGAGCTTTCAGCTCAAGATCCCATCTATACACGCGGCACCTCCGGACAAATTGATCTCCCAGCAGCGGATTTAAAGAAAATGGTACCAGGAGGTGGAGAATGAGCAGATGAGATCTTGGCTTGCCATTGAGCCGAGAGCTCTATCTGTGCACGTGCCGACTCTGGGTGCCATTTCTCTGAAGCTTGCATTGCCGATAGAGCACCCACCCTCTGCACTACCCTGCTCCACACAGCCAGCATGGCGCCCGCAGCCAACACAGCTCCACCGCAGCCAGCACAGCCACCACTGCAGCGTCTGCAGCATCGCCCTACTACAGCACCATCCCGCCTCCACCACTGCTGACGCCCTCCTACAGTAAGACACCACTAAAGTATAAGACGGACCCCATTTTTTTTTACCTTTTTTATCTCTAAAATTGGGGTGTGTCTAATAATCAAGGTGTTAATATTAGAGTAGGACTGTCCCAATGAGTATACCTTGTCATGGTGGGACGGCTTTTACACTTTTTTATCAAACTGCGTTAACCAAGTAGCATATTTTATTTAGATGTACTGCTACTATTTAATTATTGACTTTATTATAAAGTATATGCTCATTTTGTGTTTCTCTCGTGGGTTTTGTCTGTGAAATGACTCTTATTGGACATGTAACAACTTACTTGTTGCTGTAGTTGGAGCACTGTGCTTCTCGGTCATTACTCACATTGATGTCACTGATACAATACTTAAGTAGAATTGTTCTGACACACCTTAACACAGTGGAGTGGGTTTTACTCTTTTTGATCACACAAAGTTAACCAAGTGCCCTATGTTATTTACATGTACTACCACTATTTAATTATTGATTTTATTATAGGGTACTTGCTCATTTTGTATTTTTTGCCTGTGGACTGGCCATGGTGTGAATGTGCTCCTATTGCATGTATACTACCTTATGCTCTGGCTCATTTTTTTTCACATTCATGACAGTAGATTTTGATGTCGCTATGCCCACTCTAAATATACATTCAAGCAACTACATAAAACTGAAATAGGCCGTGATCTATTAGTGTTTAGACTTAACTAAAAGTCATCTTTTGTTTAGAGCAGAAACAAAAATGTCATTTAATACTTGGAGCAGGAACATGTAGATAGAGTGTGGTCACCCGACCAACCAAAGTCTGTGAAAAAGGACTTCCTTACCATGACTTATAGCGTTTCATACAACTAGATCACAATGTATACACATTACACTCTTATCACATCATTGAATGTGATGCTTTAAAATCTCTGCATGGGCAGCACGGTGGCTCAGTGGTTAGTACTGTAGTTTTGAAACTTTGGGGTCCCAAGTTCAAACCAAGACAACACCTGCATGGAGTTTATTGGTTTTCCATGTGTTTGCATGGGTTTCCTCCCACACTCCAAAGACAAAACGTAATCATAGGGAATTTAGTTGGTGAACCCCAATCGGCACAGTGATGATAAAGTCTGACAATCTCTGTGGACATTAATGGAATAAAACAACTAAATATGTTGATTGCATAGTAAACCAACTGAATTGAATGATTTAATATCATGATAGACTAAATACTACAGTCAATAATATATATAACAGAGCATTGTCTTTGCCAACCTTAAATCTAATGTGTGTGTTTTGGACTAGGATTTAGAGAAAGCCAAAAGAGGTACAGTAGTCACCCATTGGGAGAGGTAACTTTCCTCCCAAGAGGGTTACTTTACATTACTATTATTATTCGATGTGTAATAGTCATACACAGCATTCTTAATGAAGAGGAAGAAAAGAAGGATTCTTGTCACCTACCTTCTCACCAACACCGCCAAGAGAGCCGATAGACCCAGGTGGACCTTGTGGACCCTAAAGACAGATTTAAACACATATAAAGCTATAAAAATGCAAATGTTGTCTAAGGTAAATACAATGTCAAATACTTACATCTGCACCATTAGGACCTTGAGGACCTCTAGGACCAGGGGGACCAGGTGGACCCTGTTGAAAGAATTAGAGAATTAATTCTATTTATAACACAGCCAATCTATAGAGACATTGCTTACAAAGAAAAGGCAAACATGACACATTGTACATATCTACATTTCATAATGTTTCTTACCATTGGACCAACATCGCCATTTTCTCCCTTTTCACCTGGAGGTCCAGGAAGACCCTGAAATAAGTAACATGGACATATAATCAGTATTATCTCTCTAAAGGTGTAGCATATTCTTTACAGATTTCTTAGTTTTTCACATATCATATGAAGATGTTTCAGTATGGAGTATGGTTTTTAGTTAGTATCCTACTTCTCATACATTACAAAAGTTGGTTACATAGTGCAAGTCGTAAGATGGACCAGGGGTGGACTTATCACTGGTGCAATTTGTGTAGCTGCACAGGGGCCCAAGAGGTAAGGGGTCCACTTCTACCTTCAAAGTAGGGGGCATTGTGCATTATGATGAGCTATTGGATTGCAAAGGGCCCCTATATTGTTTCTGCACAGGGGCCGTCTTCTGTTTGTGTCTACCAGTGGGACAGACTATGCATAAAGTAATGGTATTATTGAAGACTAAAGGTGTCCATACACATTTGATGATTGTTCAACCTGGATGACCATCTAATGAACATGAGGGTGTACTGTGTTTCTCCTAACAGCAGATGTAAAGGAATAAAATCATTAGATAGTTTAATTTCAACATGCCCAATCCTTTTGTTCTCAGGATATATAAGCTGCCACCAAAAGTATTCCGAAGCAGCTTATTTCCTATTGGGAACATATCTATACTTGACAGGGCCAGGTGTGCATGTGTATGGGTGGGTCGTAGAAAATTTCCCTGCCTGACAAGTCCTTGGCAGAGATCTATTTATATGTATAGTCAGCCCAAGAAAAAGTATATAGCATAAATATATTTAGGAGAATATCACATACACGTTAGGACCCTAAAGTAACAATGAGTTAAGATACTGTTATTGTAGGGGTCCTAAAGGGTAAAGCTAAAATAGTATCTGAATGTGTGTGCATGAATATATATATATATATATATAAATATATATATATATATATATATAAAAAACAAAAAGATGCTGCAGTTACAGGTGCTAGCCGTAGGTTGCAACCCGCCAACCTATATACACACTCATCCTCCAGAAGCGTGGCAAAATGAGAGCGATAAATATACAGGTTAACATAGGCCTCATGTAAACCTTTGCTCTCAGCTGAGTGTGAAGTGGCGAGCTGCATGCTGCGCATCTACAATATTTAGCTATCAATCCTTCAACTATACTTCTACTAAGGGATACAAATGCCATGTTGGCCGCAGGATGTTGGCGGCTGTAAACGGATGATGAAAACTGTACACAGCAGTTGTAGTGCGAGCATGGTTAATAATTTATGTCCTGCTGGGCCAGACTGATGATATGTGAAGCAGCTACTGGCAATACAGAAAGGAACATCATTCATTTTCTCTCTGCAGCTACCAGCAAGAAATTATATTTAAAAATGTAAATCTACATTGAGCAGAAAATGAAGTTTATCTTCATCACAGACTCAAAATTACATTTGTAAGATGTATTTAAGAACGAGACAATATATGGAAAATACAAAAACTCATCATTGCCCTAAATCTCAGGATGCTAAGGCACAATTTAGTGTGCTATCTAAAAAGACAGAGGGTAATGGAAATGCAAATATATAGAAATATACAAAAATATTCAAACTTTTATTTTCCACTTTAGTTTAGAAAATAATTAGATTTTACCTTGGGTGCAGGGGTTGCAGCTTTGGATCTAAGGGGGGCTTTACATGTTGCCTCATCGCTACCAATATATCGTCGGGGTCACGTCGTTAGTGACGCACATCCGGCGCCGGTAGTGACATCGCAACGTGTAAATCCTGGGTGCGACGATGAACGAACACAGAAGCGTACAATATCGCTGATCTGTGTAACGTCGTTCGTTTTCATAATGTCAGGTCGACCACGGGTACGATGTTGTTTGTCGTTCCTGCAGCACCACACATCGCTGTGTGTAAACCCGCAGAAGCGACAAACATCTCCTTACCTGCGTCCCGACGGCAATGCGGAAGGGAGAAGGTGGGCAGGATGTTATGTCCCGCTCATCTCCACCCCTCCGTTTCTATTGGCCGGCCGATTAGTGACGTCGGGGTGACGTCGCTGTGACGCCGAACGCACCTCCCCCTTGAAGGAGGGATTGTTTGACAGTCACAGCGACGTCGCCGAGCAGGTATGTGCGTGTGAAGCTGCCATAATGATAATGTTTGCTATGGCAGCAATCACCACATATCGCATGTGTGACGGGGGCGGTTGCTATTGCGCTGGACATCGCTAGCAATTGCTAGCGATGTCGCAACGTGTAAAGTACCCCTTAGGGGATACAATAAGATCTCTGTGTCTCATATTAGAAGACACAACTGTTTTTGATGGTGACCCTGTTGGAGATTTTGCATTTTTGCACACAAGTTTCATAACATTCCACCGCACTTCCTCGTTTTAAAGGGGTTGTCTGGTATAAGTTACAAATCTGCAGTCAGTCTATGTGAATGCAGACTTGTGAATCCCCACATCATGCACTCTGCGTGATTTGCATACTTTCAGCCACATTCAACTAGTCTGTATCTGGCTTCACTTAATTCACTTGTATCGAGCAAGACTGGATGAAGTCTAGTTGGCATGTGATTGTGTGGAAACAAATCACGTACTTGCGGACACTTGCATGCTATTCCCATCATAGGACAATCCCCACAGTGCGCAGTGTGTGTAATGTCAGGATTCCCAAGTCTGCAGTGATATAGAGAGACTGCAGACTTGTAATGTAAGACCTGACAACCTCTTTAATTATATGGTGGTAGTAGCAGATAAGCGGCTGCCAAATGTCCTTGTATCCACTTATTTCCAATTTAAATTCAGACTTCATTCAGATGCAGAGGATGACATATCATTGGTGGAACCTGTCCAGTTGCATAGGGGCCCAAGACATAAGGGAGCCCATTTCCACTGCCAATGCAGCAATCAGGTTCTGTCATAGATAAAACTATTAGACTGCAGAGTGTCCCTATACTGTTTTTGTACAGGGGCCCTTTACTGCCTGTGTCTGCCATTGTTCAGATGGATGGGTTTTTCTACTGTGTCCTTAGATAGGGCAAGGTTATAGTATACATAATGAGGTTATGTTCACACAATTAAAATT
The DNA here is from genome assembly GCF_048569485.1 of Anomaloglossus baeobatrachus. NCBI lineage: Eukaryota > Metazoa > Chordata > Amphibia > Anura > Aromobatidae > Anomaloglossus > Anomaloglossus baeobatrachus. The sequence continues at coordinate 164,992,843 of NC_134360.1, forward strand.
TCACACAGATTAAAATCTCTTTCAAATTTGTTTCTATAGCTTTTATTTTTTTTTAATTTATAGTAGTAATTAGTGATGAGTGAGCACTAAGATGCTCGTTACTTGACCCTCGCAGGTCACACCCCAAATATTCCTATTGTATGCGACTATTCAGTGTGTGAATTCAAGGTATCTACAAACTGGAAACCTGTGGAAGAGAGGCTTGGATTTCTGCCATGTAGTTTTTGTTTTTACGTCAATGCTGGATTTTGCAATCTGAAATCCATGTATTGGCTGGGTTTTATGGAGGATGCCAATGGAAGGAGAGTTCTAAACAAGACTATCAATAATTGTGTGTACTTATTTTTACACATTATTATGTTACCCTGGAGGGAGCCCCTGCAAAGTCTTTGTTCAAGGACCTTCACCAATTTAGTAAATCTGATTTTCAGCTCGTGCAAAAAAGTGTGGGATGGCAGATAGAAATGTAACCTGTCATGTACATGCAGGCCGATCTGTGGACAGTATGGCATAGAGAAGGAGAAGCTGAGCAAAATGATATATAGGTTTGTTGCAAAATATTCAGTATAATTTGTATTTTATTCACTAAAGCCCCTGGTGTTTGTATCCATATGAGTCCAGTGGGCGGTCCTACTAGTCATTGGCAGCTATCTCCACATGCAGTTGTGAAGCCCCACAGGTGTTGTATCGGTGCATACCTTCAGGGACTCCACGTAGCTGGTGCTGGTCACAGGTAGGGAATCTTCGGTTTTGATCGTGACGCCACTCTCAGTATTGCGGTCAGTGGGGACCGCCACTGCAGGTTAGGGGACGCCTGGGGCTGATGGTGGGTGCAGTCGGATGTAGTAGCCTCCTGAGAGTGAGGCAAGCCCCAGGGCCCTGTGTAGGTTTGTAGTACCACAAGTCGCAGAATGACCACACAGGCAGAACTGTCTTTCAAGGGCTTTACTCACATTTGATGGCAGGGTGAGTAACCCGGGCGTAGCTGAGATGAACCAGGTGGGAACCAGGTATCCTTCAGGCTGACTTTATGAGGGTGACTACTGACTCGCCTTCCTTAGCCCTTGGTGGTTTGGGGTAACCCCGACTTTGAGTCCCTATGGGGGTCACCCAGGGAAGATGCTGCAGCCTCTCTCCCCCTTTTGTTTGCCGTTTGCTTGTTCCCCGGACCAGGCCACTCCAGCTGCTTGCCTCCTGTGACCTATGGGCCCTAACTGTGGTTACGTGGCTGCGGCTTTTGTGGTGTTGTGGTGTGGGCTTTGAGAGCCCCACACCGGCAGGTTTAGCAGAAGAAAGCTGGATCTATCTTCGCTTCGGGATCTGCCGCCCGGTTGGGCCTGGTGCTCTCTAGCAGTCTCCTTACTTCCCACTCCGTGCTCTCTCTCTAGCTGAAGCTGGCTTTCAGGTAGCACTCCTAGTTGACCGTTCTCCCCCGTCGGTAGCCACTGCGCGGGCGCTGTTAGACAGCATCAACCCCACAGGTCTGCTCCTCACTGAGCCCTATGGAGTTCTCCTCTAACTGACTCACATCTGGGACCTTCACTGCTGCTCCTGTCTGAGCTTCACTTTCCTGCTGCTCACTCCTCCACACTCTGCTGCAGACTCTAGACTGTTTACTCCTCCTTCTCTTTTCCCTTTGTGCCTGCCTACGCCACCTAGCAACCAGATTCTCTTACCACACCCCTTGAGAGGAGATGGAGGCTTTTGGCCCCCTCCACTATTCCAGTGAAGGTCAAGGCTTTTCCCCCTCCTGGGATCCCCAGGGGTCCTCTCATGGGTACATGTGTGAGACCTGATCACTATGCGCCTGTGTTCCACACCCCGGTCAGCCTTCTGGATTACCTGTCTTGTACTGTCCCCAGCATGGGTGCAGTACTCAGTGGTGCCTGACCAGGTCAGGGGCGCCACACAGTCATACAGGAAAGACTGTCAATTACTGAGAAGCACCGCCCACTGGACTAATATGTATGAAAACACTAGGGAAGTATAAAATGAAAGGTTAAATGTAAATCCATGTTCTATAGCATACTGTCTGCAGATAAGATATTTAATTTTCAACATGTTCCCTTTGAATGACTATGACCAGCTGAACACTGTCAGTCTTGCATGTGATTGACTATATTGACATTTATTGTATATAATTACATGATTCAGTAGGGGATCTCTAAATGTAATGTATAAGCTTTCACATTATATATATAAAGGTATCATTTATATCCTCTAATAGTCTGCCAAAGAAGAATGACTGGTTGGCATCCCCTTTCCCTCTAACCCCTAGGCACGTGCCCTGCCAGCCTGGCCGTATTTCTGCGCCTGTATACACATTTACATTCCATTCTGAGCAGTGAGCTGCATATATAATCAGATATATAGAAAGTGATAGTTATTTTTGCTATGCTGAGAGCATTGCAGAATGTATTCTGCGTTTCTCAGTGATCATCTTAGAGAGTACATCTCTGCACAGAACACCTCCCTGATAAATGAGCCTGTGATGGGAGAGGTCTGTTCTGCACGTTCCTTCTCCCAGACTTGTAACATCAGTAACTCTCTGCTTGGAGCACAGTGGCACATGAATAATCCCTGCCAGCTGGCAGAGTACTGATTACTGAGCTGATGGCCCATTTATTCAGGCTGCCAAGGCTGCTGACAGAGGCACAGCCAGCCTGATGCCCACAGATCTGGACTGTGCCATCTCCTCATGCTCACATTTCATCTGCTAAGGGCACGGGGCACCTCCTGTATCCCTGTAATATCTTCATCAGATGCCAAAAATGCCAGCACTCATTCACTGCTAATGAATATATACATAAACACTCACGCTGCTCTCTGTTTGCTGAGCAGATTGTCTGGATACTAGGGGGCATACAATTTATTCCAATAGAGGGGGCATCCTCTGTATATTCTGCAGCCCCTGTCCATCTAAATATATTACATCAGTATTTTATTTAAATAGTTCCTATGAAATGTTTTATTACTGCAAGAGTTTTCAGGACAGTGAATATGGGGCAAGCTTATGGCGGACAAAGAAGACCATATATTAACACAAGAATGGATATAGCATGATGTTGTTTCTGAAGGATACAATAGAAATTCTGCAGCCATAAGTACTTACTTGAAGACCAATTGGACCAGGGGGACCTGGGAATCCACGAGCACCTTCGTCACCCTTTTGCCCGAACATTCCCTGTTGACCTCTTGGACCAGGTTCTCCATCAGAGCCCTGTAAAGATGAGGAATATACAAGTCTCATCAGAAATATCAAGAAACTAAACAAGTAATGAATAGAGATTGAAGTTCGGTTCGGTTAGATAAAGTTTGGTTTGGGACCCGTACTTGACCTGATCCCCAATGGAAGTTACTAATTAGGCAATTAGGGCCTCTGTCCACATGCAGCCAACCCTAAACAGATCACTTCTGCGTGGGCAGGTTTCTCATTTTTTTGTACACGTTACATCTGATCACACTGTTGTTACCCTCAGTATGAGCTGTTCATACACTGGAAACGGCTCGCACTGGGCTGAGCACCGAGTGTACCCTTGCACAGTGATGCTCATGCCAGTGGTGTTCATACATAAAGCACCGGATCTCCAAGCCCAAACTCTATTTTTTTTGTAAAGTCTGTGTTTGGTATGAACACCGAACCTCGGGTTCACTCATCTCTAGTGATGAACAGTGTTATATCAAACCTATCACATATGGAAAACTACTACTGTAGGTCTGCTCTAGTCATAGTTTGATCACAAAGCCGCCTGGACTATGGAGTGATCATTTTCAAGAACCATATGTGTGTTCAAATACTAGTTATCTATGAGACATAAAATCTCATACTTTAATGCTTTTCATTAGTTTTACTTTACTCATCCTAAATGTGATATCCCATTATAAAAGAAGACCAGAAAAGAGATACATTCACAAGTAGAAATCTCTAGAATACATGTTATCTTCCATAATATATCATCAAAATGATCTGAACCTAATAGAAGCTCCGAGAATGAGAATATTACGGCTGGTTATTTCCACTCTTGTAGACTTGGTTGCTCTCTCCAGCTATGTGTCTTCTCACTTTAATATGATGTGAGTACAGAGATAAGATAAGTCCAGCTTTCTTTCCATGCTTAGCTCTAGATCTACTGTGTGATAAAGAGGCAACTACTGTATATCATCATGGATAGGGTTTCTTTACCGTTAGAGCCGTGACAGCATAAAACAGTTCAATAGAGATATTCTAACGGTTCATTTATTTTAAGAAATTTCAAAAGGTTTTTGACAGCTTTCTTGTGAGTTACAATAATATAAATTATAGAGATTGGCCACTTACGACCCTTAAGATAGGCCAAGAATATCTGCAATACCCGGCACCCCCATCGATATGCTCTTACTGGCGCCATCAAAGGCTGGAAGTTCTTGGATGATGACCAGCTCCATCAAAACTATAGTGGCCCTTATTCATTTGATCTGCAGTACCCGACCACGTCCACTATGGCACTGATGAAGCTGCTGTGTTGCGGCAGCATCTGAAAATGTCCGGAGACTTTCAGGATGGTAACAGCAGATTGGCGGGGGTGTCGGGTATCGCAAAAATTAATGACCTAAAGGTATTAGATTACTGGAGCTGACCATGTACTCTAGATACTTATTCTGAGTTATGTTCATTATAGCACTTACATCATATGTGTATTTCTTGACATTATTGTCTAGGGATATAATACATAACATCGCAGGGAGATGTGGACCGGTAATCTGCTACAATCTATAAATCCTCATTTCCATCAAACTCATTAGTTCTTCACATTCTAAAATGTCACAATTAAGTTACTTACAGCTGGACCTGGAGCTCCAACTGGGCCTTGCAAACCAGCTGGTCCAGGAGGACCCTAGAAACGGAAAGAAAAAGAAATGTTGTGAGAGTTTATGAACATACACCTTAAAGTAGGCTATAAGATATTGCTAAGAGGGCTCCATATTTGCTTTGGTTAACTGCAGAAAATAACAATTCACTGCAATCAGATTTTACAAGCAGTGTTGGATTTTTAGCTGAAGTTAAAATGTAGTTTTTTAGATGTTTTTGAACAGATATTAGTTTGAAAAGAATAGAACACATTTTTTTGATTCAGGGTCCAGTAAGGACTGGCTGTGGGTCTCCTGATCCACACTCAACAGCTTCATAGGCATATATGAGGTTGGGTCAGAAGACCTACGACCGGTCTGTGCATTGCAGTCTACACCCAAAACTAACGTGTGAATTTGACCTCATGGATGGACATTGTTAGGGTAAAACAAAGATAGAGCAGACATAGAGCAGCCCTCTTCATTTTTTTCTTGTGTCTATTAGGGAAAAAAGTAGTCGGAAAAGAAAAAAAAAACAGCAATATGGCTATACATCTAGAAAGTAATTTTTTTGTATTAATTTGCAGTTTTAATTGTAACAGACCATTCGGTCGGGTTCAGATGAGCATATTTTAGGTATGAGCGCTATCCCAGTTAATATAGCCTAGTGTATATATCAGTGTTATTTAAATGGGCAGCTCAAACATTGCAGGATTACTAGTCTGATGTCTTTTTGGTTCAGACTCGCCCATTAAACTTAATGAGTGTGCAAAACAAATGGATGCCAAATGGACACGATCAGTATAGTATGAGTTTTGTTATCCATCCATTGCAGTTAATAACATAGAAAATTGTATCTGGTGTTGTAAATATCTTCAACTGTTGAGATTTAAAAACAGATGCCATACATAAGTCATATGGATGCATAGAAGATATATGGACATATAGATGACATATGGACATGTAGATGACATACAGACATGTAGATGACATACAGACATAGATGACATATGGACATGTAGATGACATACGGACATGTAGATGACATACAGACATCTAGATGACATACGGACATATAGACATCTAGATGACATATGGACATTCTGACATATAGACATACGGACATATAGATTATAGATGACATACGGACATATAGATGACATATGGTCATATAGATGGCATACGGACATATAGATGACATACTGACATACGGACATATAGATGATACTGACATACGGCCATATAGATGACATATGGACATATAGATGGCATACGGACATATAGATGACATATGGACATAAAGATGACATACGGACATATAGATGACATATGAACATATAGATGGCATACGGACATATAGATGCCATACGGCCATATAGATGACATACTGACATATGGACATATAGATGACATATAGATGGCATACGGACATATAGATGACATATGGATAGAATAGGGATAATAATGCTGATGAAAATGTTTCTGTTTTTACTGAAAGAAAGACAGAGTTTTATATACTGGCACAACTGCAGCAGATTTACAGACTCACCTGCTCGCCTTTATCTCCCTTGCCTCCCTTTTGACCAGGCTCTCCTATTTCACCCTATTAAAAAAAAAAAAAAGAAAGAAAGAAAAGTAAATTATTCAAGGCATTCCCAGCAGCTTGTGCGAATGTCACATTACTGGGACGGAGCCGGCATTGTGCGTATTGATTACTCTTCATATTCTGACAGCTTAATCCTGGCATTGATTAGCATGGCACTTGCTGGGATTTGCAGCAAACTCTCCCAGAGGTTTAAATTGATGATCACTGAGTGGGAGATGGGAGACCGCGTGAAGAGCAGGAGGTGATTACTAATAAGATCACAGGAGCTGACATTAGAGCCTTACAAGATGACTGGCAAGTGCAGAGGAAAATAGCATCCCTAGCATAAAAAGGTACATTTTATGAGAAAATAGCACCACTAGTACAGAAAAGTGCATTTTACAAGGCAAGATATGCCTGCATATAAGGCTAAGTTCACACTTCAGTTGTTTTGCATCAGTCACATGCATTGCTTGACGCATGTGACTGATGCGTTGTTACAACGGATGACAACGGTGACAAAAAAAAGAATTTCTTTGTCGGACTCCGTTGTGTGCTGGGGGCGGAATTTGGGGGGCGGAGCTCGGGGGCGGAGTTTGGGGGGAGGAGCTGAGGACGTCAGTGCCGCGGTCTGCATGGCTGGGGACAGGTGAGTGAGTGTGTGTGTGTGTGTGTGTGTGTCTACATGCGTGTGTACATGCGGAGTGCGGGAGGGGGCGGAGCCAAGAGGTGAAGTGTCAGCCTCCTTGCACACTGTATCCAGGGTAAATATCGGGTAACTAAAAGCAAAGCACTTTTTGCTTGGTTACCCGATATTTATCTTGGATACCAGCTTAGCGCGGGCTCCGTGCACCCGTAACCACTGTAAATATCGGGTAACTAACCAAAGCGCATTGCTTGGTTACCCGATGTTTATCCTGGTTACGGGGGCGGGGAGCCAGAGAGCGCATGCGCAGCAAAATCCTACGGATCGCGCTGCTCAAAAAATGTTACATGCTGCGTTGCTCCCGCCCGGCGGTCAGTTAAAAAACAACTGACTGCGACGCAGCGGATGCAACGCAGCATCATCAGTCACAATCCGTCACTAATAGAAGCCTATGGGGGAAAACAGGATTCCTGCAAAATATTTTGCAGGATACCGTAATTCCTCAAGGCTACGGATTGTGACTGATGCAAATCAACTGAAGTGTGAACTTAGCCTAAGATGATTTAGCCAGTACATTTAGGAGGTCATTGGTTTCTAGCTGCAGGGCTACTGGACTGTGTGTAAGTGATTTTCACACATGAGTTAAATTTACAAATATCCTTGTGTGTGCCTAATACAGGAGTAGTCTAGGTTTTCTCATAAGACCCTAGAATACCATACACTGACTAACCACCAATGCGCCAAACATACATTACAGGCCCCATTAGGATTTCTTTCTGGAGATTTAGCCTCAAATCTGACTGATAAGAATTTATTCTTGAAGGGCTATTCCCATCTCCAAGATCCTATCCCAATAACCAGTAAGTGTAATAATTAATTAGCAAATATCTCCAATTAGAAATGTAGTACAGTTCTCCGGATATAGCCATGTCTCTTACCTCATGTCCAGGGCATTGCAGCTTAGGTATCCATGGTTACGTCCACAGTCAACTAACTAACTGTCACTACATGATTGGTCGTAACCATGGATACATAAGTTATAATGCCCTGCACATGAGGTAAGAAACGTGGCTATATCAAGAAAATGATTTTATTCTTAGAAAATAATTGGAGGTATTTCTATTAATATTATTATTATTATTATTATTATACCTACTACATATTTGGATAGGATGTTGGAGATGGAAATACCCCTTTAAGTGTAGTCATGTACTCGTTTCCCAATGGCACTGCAAGTCTCTAAGTCAATACCAGCTTGTTGTGGCAGTGCATCAGTGCACACTAGTGACACCCTCTAATAGCTATAAACTTCATAGCATTGTAATATTTGTATACTGTTCATTACAATTAAATATATTAGGATATTTTTAAAATTATTCTCCATTACATTTAATAAAAATGTTTCATTTTAATTCTATTTTCTTGTATTGAGGCTTCATTTAAGTCCTATGGGCAGTCTGTCAATATAAAATGACTGTTCAAACCAAGCATAGGGGCACCACCGACCCATTGGAGGAGTTCAGTGCACCTTCCCCCTACTTGTTTTCCATCATCTCTGCCCTTCTCTTGCTCTTGTAAAGCCAGAGATATTATTTAAGGACGAGGAGGGGGTGATCCGAAACATATAGGTAAAATAGTGCACTACACTGGTCGATCAAACCAAGGGTTCACCATTCACCTGTACTTGGTTTCAACATTCAGTTTACGCTTCTGATTTCCTTTTAACTGAATTATTGAGCAATTATCACATATTTTTATCTCTATGTCAAATGAGTAAAGCTAAAGAAAATGATTGTAGAACATATATCATAATGTCACACAAGTAATAATATCACAGTCATAGCTTGCTTCACTTATACTGTCTTTCATGGCTTAATGGGCCAGTTCACTGATGGTGGCTCAGTGGACATCTCTTGCTTCAAAATTATGGAGCCAGGGACTTTGATAGTGATGTATGTAACTTAGTGAATGCATCATGAGGAATGAATTAGACTGTCAGATCCACAAACTATTGCAAATTATTGGCCATCTGCTTAAGTATATTATGATGCTGTTATGAAACTGGTTGTGGCTGTTTACAAATTATACTATGCAAATAGTACTATAAGGTTGTAGATTCACTAAGTCAAATGTGATATAAGCTTGACTTCATTTTCACACAATCTAATTAGGTGTTTTACACATATTTTGTGACTTGCTAGACAGGGGTATGTGGTCTGGCAAAAAAAGAGCATGGCTCAAAGGGGTTGTCCGGTCTTTTGCTTATTGCCGGACACGTACCAACTAGATGTGTTTGACAAGTGAACTGAACGAGGTTGCACAAGGCTAGTTGGAATGTGGCCGGAAGTATGGAAATCACATATTGGCCATCACATGACATATCAGTCTCACTGCTGACACTGAAGGATTCTGGCTGCATGCAGTGCGCACACATTGAGGATTCAAAAGTCTGCGTTCATATAAAGTGACTTCAGACTTTTAGCAAAAGACTGGATAGCCCATTTAAAATGCACCATACTGTGTCGAAATACTGGCATAAAAAAGTAAGTCAAACAAACGTTGGCACAAAGTTGGACAAAAGTGTCTGAAGATCTCCAAATTTCATCATACAGCATGACCCAAAGTGATAGATTTTGTGACTTTTGGGGCATTTCCTCTAATTCAGGGCAGCTCGAACATACTGTATAGAAATATATTTTTCTTAAACTGTTGTTGAAAAATGTGCCAAATTAATAAAGAGGCGCGCCCCTAGAAGCACTGGGAGCAGCTTACTCCAGCGCACCCTTGAATGACAGTCTTGATGAAAGAGGGCCTCAGTCTACTTAAAAGCCATCCAAATTTAAGACAGTATTAATAAATCTGCTCAATACAAAATCTAACGAATTGTTCATGGAAATCAGGATAGTTTCAAAATAAGATTTAGTCCACAGTGTAAGATTAATACCTTGTCACCATCTTCACCAGGTGGTCCTTGTGGGCCAGCAGGGCCTGGAAGTCCTACCGGTCCTTGTACTCCATCTCGGCCAGCAGGTCCCTGAGGTCCTTTTTCTCCCTATCATAGGATCACAATGAAAAAAGTGTGACTTTTAACAAACTGACTATATATTAGAAAGTTCCCCAGAATGTTTTATCCTGTACTGTAATGTATGTATTAATATTCACACTGCTCAACATTTCCCAGCACGTCTTGCCTGCTGACAGTAAAACTGTCAACCTGAAAGCATTGAGCCTTAATTACTATATTACTTAATATTCCCACATATAGTGAATATTGCACTAGAGTAATCGTATGATAAGTTTTCTATCAACCCTCCTAATAAGATTTTACATCCTCTTAGCTTTCGGATTACGCTCTGTTTTTATATTAGCCGGAATGAGCCTTGTAGAATCGAAAACACATCTAGGTTTGTTCAGTTTGACTGGTTAATGTTAATATTCTCTATGTATTGAGCGATTTAGGTGACGCTCATCTCAATGTAATACATTAGTGAGTGAAAGGATGTTTCATTTTCTTGTCAACAGGAAACATCCATCATTATGATAAATCCAAATAGTAATCCTAATAATCTGTATATCATCAATTTTCATAAAATACTATCCTTACATGTCACATAATGCATATTAGTGTGAAGAAACTGTGAAGATTGAATAAATGTGTCAGCCTAGCACTGTATACAATGAATATGAGCCGACAGTGGGAGCCGGGGTAGGTGTTCAGCCATGGCGGAGTATTGCAGTGGCAATGCATACAGCAGTATCCGTGCAGCTACCATCAGGAAACCACACTATAGATCAGGAGATTTACTAATTACTTCTTGTTTTTCTTCTTTTGTTTGTGAGAGTTTCTACTATATGTGCACAATTAATTCTCATAATGTCTTCAATAAAGACTGATGCTCATGTTTTACATCTGTGTTCTATGGATTGGTAATACATACATGATGAACTGTAGCAGAAGAAGAAAAAATCCAGCATCCAGTTCCAGAATATATTAAAATGGATTTTCTTTATTATTCAAAAGATAACAATCATGTTACAAAAAGTTTCTCCATATTCATAAAAACCTTAACATGGCAGAGTGAACAAGGAACGCGTTTCAGAGTAAAAACTCCTTACTCTGAACGGTTCTCCAAGTAGGTGAGCTGGTTCTTTACCTCCTTCATTTATACATGATGGACTGCTCTGAGTCCATATTGTATGTCTACGGGCAAAAATAGTTTAAAAAAAAAAAGGTTGCTGAACCCATGAAAAAATATTGCATGGTGCATGCCATATTACTGAAGTATTCTCCTCTTGACGTATTGCTCAAGAGCGGTGTTTTTGAAAGTCCATGGAGCATCTATGGGTTTTGTGACTCAATAGGAAAAAAATTATTGGATGTTCCATTGCATGAAATATTTCATGTTATTCTTCATTAGAAGCCTTGTTTCTACAGCTGACTATGGTGTCTTACGGATGTCATATGCAGTGCACCATGGTCTTGTTGTGCCACCATACACAGGTATAACTGCACAGAGTTCATCTATCTAACTTCTGCTACTAAAGCTGTTTCTATTTCATTTTTATTAGCTTTACTATAATAGTTGTCGTTCACATCAGTCCCTGACTCGCAATTAGAGTGGTATTGTCAATTTCTTAAATTGCTTTATTTCATTAGACAGCATGAAAATAAGCATGTTTGCACTTGACTTGCTTTTTCTAACTGCCTGTTATTTTCTTGGAATGAAAAATTTTATCTTTTAACGAGTACAGCTGGTTTCCATGGAGCCCGGCCTCTTGTGCCTTCCTGAGAGTGCCAACTAGTTACATTCAAGGAGAGGAGTTAACTCTTAACATCCCAGTCCATTTTCTACAGTCAATTGATTTCTATAAAGTATTTAGCTAGTCACCTTCCTCCCCCTTCCTGTCATGTTCTGATTAGATGCAGTTGTAAATCACAAGGCCTGTAGCTTTCTCAGCAGGTCTCCTAATCATGGCTTTCTGCTCTTGCTGTCCAGACCTTTGTGCTTGTTCAAAACCCATGTCATCTCTATGAGTAAATGCAGGAATAACAGTATATACTCAGAACAAACAGGAGAACATGAGCTGAGCTTTATAGTTCTACTAATATTGCAATTCTATTCTCCATAGCTGTCCCTCAAGCAGGAGAATCTGCCCCTCAGAAACAAGGATGTGAGGAAACTTTAAGGAGACCAAACTGCTCAAGAGATAATTTGAGAATACCCCTTTCAATTATCCTGTATCCTATATAACAGTACATACACACTAGTGACTTAATGCTGGAATCACTTATTCTTATTACATTTTGCATAGCGTTAAACCTTTGTTGAGGGTATGGTACCAAAGTTCTTGGACTTTCAGGAAGAATATTTACTCTAACAATTCACTTTTGCTATCCTTTGGAATAATAATAAAGTCGATGCTTGTGCCTAGAGGCTTCCTAAAGTCTTTCCGGAATTGTTTGGATTATAGAACCTAATAACTGCAAGACTCCAGAAGCTAAGACAGAAAAAGGTCGCCTAGAGATGAGGCTCAAACGACATCAGTATAAAGGACATATCTGTGCTAAATAAATTGGCTTCTGAGGTTTCAGACATATCTTAAAAGTCTTAATCATGTAGGAGAATTAATTGCACTTTTATCTAAACTAGGCATAAACATTGCCTTGGAATAAATAGCTGTTTTGTTAACTCTTTAATTAGTTCACTTTTAAAAATAACTTCATTATGTTCTGCCTGTGCAGATGGTTACTTACGGATCTTTGTCTTTCTCACTTTAGTTTAATATGAAATTAAGCTTTTGATGAAATTTATGATATTACATTTTACATAAATAGACTTATTGTCACATGGAGAGAATAGAACCTAATGCTCTGGAGAGAAGGTTCTGGTGCTTAAGTGGGGTCTAAACCCCTCCTAATAAAGTATAAAGAACTCTGCACTCAATTATCACATGGTAATTAGATGAGAGTGTTTATCCTCAAAGATTATTACATGTGACGTTTCATCCATCTTGTGTGACCACCATCAAACATCAGATTGCAGATGGATTGGTGGTATGACAGTATTAGCGCAATTTGGATAGCTGATATTCCATTAAGAAATAATAGTGCCATATAAAGCCGAGTTCTTTCTATTGTGTCACAAATTATGTTCACAAACATTGTAATACTTACAGGGGCTCCCTTTTCTCCTGCTGGACCTGGTGGGCCCTGAGGACCAGGTCTGCCTGGAAGACCAATAGGTCCAGCAGTGCCGGCTGCTCCTCTTTCTCCAGCTGAACCCTAAACACAATAAAACAAGAATGAACATTATATATATATATATATATATATATATATATATATATATATATATATATATATATATATATATATGCTGTAGATTTATATATATATATATATGCTGTAGATTTATATATATATATGCTGTAGATTTATATATATATATATATATAAACGTTCACATGATACAGTCTTTTTAATTGATCATTAATCGCAATAGTTTCCTCTCCCAAAAGTAAGCCCCTGCAGCAGCCTGCTGAGTTTATGTGGCATGTGCAGGTCTAATATTGCACTATTACATCACACAAGTGTGCAAAAAAAAATGATTATGTTTTAACAACACGCACACTTTTTGAGGTAGAGATATTTTATACATTTCTGCCTGTGCCACACAAGCCCAGGTTTCAGGATTCTTCTTCACTAGCAAAATAAGGACATTGAGTATTAAACTTCCCTCCAGATTTTAAACTGCAGTGTGAGAAATGTTAAGAATATGCTGTTACTACAGATCTATGAATTCACAACAACACTGACTATGGAGCTCCAGCATCTCCCTATCTCACTTTAATCTTTGGATTATTATTCACAGACTGACTTCTAATCCCATTTTTAACATAACCCCACGTCAAACTCCATGGCACCCAAATGCATCTCAAGGCTCTGGCCAACTGGTCCAGGAAGCCATCATCTATCCCCCATGAGCTGGCTGGATTGTCATTTTAAATAAACACTTGTACCTTGCCCCTCCCCCCCATCTCATTGTAGATTGTAAGCTCTCACGAGCAGGGTTGCCATTTTTCCTTTTAAATATTGTATCCTCTATAATTGTTACTTGTTTGTATATGTTTATGTATATGATATGTATATGTTCCTCCTGAATTGTAAAGCGCTGCGGAATATGTTGGCGCTATAGAAATAAAGATTATTATTATTATTATTATTATTAATATTGTTTAGCAATAGTGCAGTAGAGTAATACAGAGAAATTTTGGCCTTATTCTATTCCTTCATTAATGAACCGTGCACTCTGCTCTCCTATCTCTAGGCAGTAAAATTCTAAAATGCAGCTGCTTGGCCAATGGCTATTGCTCATCTTTTATAATGACTGGAATAGTCCCCTACGATTGGCTGCGCTAGACCATGTGAAGCAATAGCAGCAGGGAATTGTGGCGAAGCTCACGTGGCCATGCTTGACTTCATTAGCCCGCTATGTGACTATTCAGCAGTGTGTGAAACGGCAAAGGGCCTTTATTGGGGGTAATCGAGTCGCAAATTTTTGAATTTCTGAAAAACTGCAAACATCAGCAAATTCAACTAAAAGTCGATCCTTCTACGATTGATCCACTCATATCTAACTAGAAGTCATGATGCAGGTATTGTTAAACAAAATTATATTTAAATGTAACAGCTAGTAAGCAAATGAGAACAGCAAATTATTAGGTTAGGTTAAAGTTATATAAAAAAAAATCAACAAATAAGTCTATCTATTTACAGAGCACTACTTAACATTTGAAGAACAGCAACTATATTATTGTTTAGCGATATCTTAATTTTTAATTTATCTGGTAAATATCTAAAAAAACATTAGTGTTATGAATAAGAAATTGACGAATAAATATGTATAAATTCTGATTGATTTTTCACTTGCTCTGATAACCTACTATTGGTTCCAGTGAACCAATTCTACAAATTCTAAACATAGACATAAAAGTAGAAAAACATAAAGTTTCTGGTGTGTTCATTGAGACATGGAAGTAACAATAGAGAATATTACTACTTACAATTGGACCAGGTGGACCCTGTGGGCCTTCTCCCCCTTTCAAGCCTGCAGCACCCTAAAATAAATAAGGATAAACATGCTTTACATATATGTATGGGTTTTACATTTATAAGTCTATCTGTATTGTCATACAGATAGTGATGAATATACTCAATCACACATTTATAAGACTAAACTTACTTCAAGGGAACTGGACAAATATCTAATCATGTATATATTAGATGATTTTACTTTTATAAAACATATTTCATCTTCAGTTGTTCTATTATTTGGTGCAACATGACTAGTCTATTTGAAGCCTGTTGACAAAATAGTGGCCAATGGTTTGTGAATGTTTTGTTAAAGCTGTTTTCTGTACATTTATGAATATATAGGTTAAAGGCTCATTTTATAAGAAAAAGTCTTACCGCAGCTCCTGGAAGTCCTCTCTCTCCTGGGAATCCACGTAAACCTGGAGGACCATCTTTACCTGAAACTCCTGAAGGACCAGGGTCTCCCTGGGTTGGAACAAAAAATGAAATGTGATTGACTAATATTAGTTGTGTGTATTACATTTATATGCAAATTGTCTCTTCAAAGAGGAATAGGACGTGAAGTCAAGTACCACCTATTGAAAGTAGCAATCCTAAAGTCAATATCAACTCTTTAACGAGCCTTGACATATGACTTAAAATAATTGCCATATGACAAAAGACCATAGGACTTTATGACTTATGACTTTATGACTTATGACTTTCCATATGACCTAATTTTTACAAAAGAACCATTGAACATTTTGATATGATGTAGTTATCTATATATATTCTAAATTAATTGACAAGATGAACGAAATGGTGGCTCGGTGCTCATAAGATAATTGCCATCTCGTCAATATCTTGTCCATTGGGGCCTTACATTTTTTGGTAACAGTGGAAGGTTTTGTCATAATGTTTGGAAATATGGCCTCCTCTCAATAACCAATTCAACTAATTGACCTATAAGTCATTATGGCATACAAGTTCTTATCTGTGTAACATGTTCATTAACTTGAGCTTTCATCACTATCTTAGTAACAAACTCACCTTTGCACCCTCTTTACCAGCTGCTCCGGGTAAGCCTTGCTCTCCTGGTGGACCAGGAGGTCCAGGATGACCTCTCTCTCCAATAGGACCAGTCTCTCCGGTTGGACCCTAGGTGTATTTGGAATGCAATGATTGTTAATAATATATGCCAAGCTGAGGATAATGATCTTCTAGTTTTCCCAATCCACTAACTGTAGCATTTAATAAAAAAAATACACAATTTCTACCATCTATTTGGGCTTATTTATGGTGATTATAAAGAAAAGGGAAAGCTGTATGCTTGGGTAGCGTGAAATAGATGGCGAAGAGATTGTTTTGTATTGATTTTAGGTTTAAACAGATATACAGAGCATGCTGTGTTCTTAAAGAAGTTACAAGGTAATTTCTATAGTTAGTGTGTGTTGTTTTTAATGTTCTCCTATCTCATGACCAAAACAATAAAACTGACCTACATTGGATGGTAAATATGTAAAGCACGCGCATAAGCATACTGGACAAGGAGAGAGAAGATGGAGCAGTGAGATATTGACAGAAAACGAGAGACATTTGTGGAAAACATGTTTGGAGACGATGTTTTATACTGACCTGTGGACCTACGACGCCTCCTGGACCTGGGGGACCAGTTTTACCTTGGAAACCCTACAAAATGAACATTGTGGTTCAGAACATTTTACATATTAGAAGAGTTCCTATTGCTTAAATGCTCTAGAAAAAAAACAGTCTGAGTAACACCATACAAGGTTACCCCCAACTAACCGTTCCCAGGAAATGTCTATCGACAATAGTGACCAAAATGGACACAAAGTGCTAATTGTAGACTAGATCTTCTAAATTGATGTAATTTTAACTTATAAGTAGAATGAACTTTAGGAAACTTATTTCAAATATACTTTTGAACAGGTAGAAATCTTCAGTGACCTCAGATGTCTACTTACCAAGACTCCAACACAGTTAGGGCACGGACTAGCAAGCTGAAGCATCTAGCTCGTGCCAAGCTATATGATCCCTGTCAGCACGGTGCATAATGCAGCTTCGATATGAGGTGGTTAAAAAAATAAATAAAAAGCATTTAATCCGCCTAGAAATAAGAGTTATTGTGGCATGAGTGACGATAATGCTACGAATTGCGAAATAATCTGTGTGAGGAGGGCACAGCTACTTGTTAGGAAGCAATCAAATCCGGGATGTTAATAGAGGCCGGCATAATAAGAAACACATTGCAGAATCATTTATTTTGCTGGCAATCGGAACAGATGCAATATCTCCAGCTAGGTAATGAAAAAGCAAAAGGAAGCAAACAATATCAGTGGCTGTTATTTCCCACTTTGTAGATCACACTCTGTCTCGACTTATCCGTATTTAGTAGATTGCATCCCTTTGGAAAACAAAGGAGCAACCATTTTGCAATCCAACATGCCTGATTCCCCCCTAAATGAGAAATCTGCCAACAGAACTGTTGGAAGAAACCTATAACCTATTAGATAGTGATTCCATGGGGTTTTATTTTATATGTATGTATATATATATATATATATATATATATATAATATTATTTTTTGTACTAAATCACAACAAAAAAAAAGCAGGAGTATTATTATGTTTTGGCGCCTCTATACCCCGACCTTTAACACTTGTGATTAAATCTACACTTATGAAATATCAAATCTTTAGTGAGGTTATTCCATGATATTCCATTGTTTAGCCGGAGCTGTTTATCTGTGTGTTATTATTATTTCTCTCTTGGAGAGAAGTCGGTACTTGACACTTCTGGTCTTCTGTGTGTATGTAATACTGTAATTATAGCCCTTTTCAGCTGATGGACATCAAATAATCACTGAGGAGAAAATGACTGGTTTAACCTCACCAAGAGGCTAGTTAGCGAGTTGGAAGGAATATTTATTAGCTCGGAAGGACGCCTTGAATTTCAGCTGTAAAATGAATAGGGCATCTTCAGCAGCGCGGCAACTATGTGGTATCAGCTACTCAACTGTATAATCAGGTACATGGCTGTATAATCACTATCATTAAAATTATTTAGAAAAGTGGAAAAAAAAATATAGCTAAGTAAAAACAATAAAAACAGATGTAGTAATATTTTATTAAGTAAATGTTATCTAATGAAATAGCTTTAAAGTAAACTTTTTAAACTCTTATTTCTCACAATATCTACATCTTATTTGTCTTGCAGTATTTTATATCTATGCAGTACTTTTGAGGTAAAGCCTAAAGGGATTGTCAGGGACTTTTTTTTATTATGTGACATAAAACTAACCGGCAGGTAGTTCTTAACAGAGGCAACTACCTCTCTGTTGTACCAAGCACCGGCACAGAGTGATCATTGACCGCACCTGCCAGCGATTTAGCTGCTCCACATCAACAGAACAGCTCTTCTTCCTCCAAGATGCTCTGTCAACAGGGTGTAATTGCTGACATCATGCTGATGAGAGCCAGCTTGCTGCAATTAGGCAGCGGGCAGCCGGCTGTCATCAGCATGTTATTGGCAGTTACGTTCCATCAACGGAGCAAAACAAAAGAGAAGTCGCTGCTCTGTCAATGTGACATCAGCCTAAGTGCCAGTGGCAGATACATCTGTGACCACTCTGTGCCGTGCGAAGAATGGCACCGGACACAACAGGCCGGTAGGAAGCAACATCCTGCCTGTTAGTGCTTGGTTACATTGTAAAAGTAAGAAAGTACCTGATATCCCCTTTTACTCAATCCACCAAATTCTTTGCTGACTGAAGCGTTCACTGGTATATCTATAACACATTTATAGGTCGTATAATCCTATAGATTCACAGACTCTACTCCAGTGGCTACTTTGGTAGTCTGTGGCCACCAGACAAGAGCCCTGCCAGCCTTCTTCTACATGCCGGAATCTCTGGCACCCCTTTTAATTTCTAAGCCGAGCACAATGTCATCAGAAGAGGGGCTGAGGACTCTGGAAGGTAGGTTGTTTTTCTCAGGGCTCTGGTCAGGCAGCCACAGACCTCTAAATACGCAATTGGCTCAGGGACCTGTAAACCTTTTGAACATCTCTAGTATGTAGTCTTCAAACCCAATTGTTTTTATTACTCCGAAATATATACACAATGAGGAGTAAAGCAACATATGTTTACAGATTACATGCAGGCCTATGTGTCTCCATGGAAACATCTATTCATGGAGTCAAGTATTATATTCTTCTACTAGTACCCTCTTCTTTTGTTTGTAGATTAACAAGAAGAGAAAGCCAAAGTAAGTAAAGTAACACTTCTCTGGAGGGTCAGACTACACATAGAGTTTGTTTTCAGTTTGTAACCATGGAGACACATCTGTCTTCATAGAAGCTGCAGACATATAACGGACAGAGATTCTCAATCACATACCGATGTTATTCTGCTTCTATTCTTATTTTAAATATAGCAGAGATATAAAAATGACTCCTAGATAATAATCCAAGGGGTATATCCAAAATCTGATCACTATTACCAGTGATTATTCTCTTCTTAATGTCTATGAATGGGTATGCTTGTCCTAAAACTGAAGGCAATTTCTAGTAATCAACAGTTCTCCAAGGTGAGGAAACTGATGAACAGAACCCCAAAATGGATCTCTCCAAATACTAAAATCTCATCTGAATTATCAGGTAAAGAGTTAGCCTTTAATGATTGCCCTAACCGAGAAACCATCATCAAATGTCACATGTTTATTTCATATCCAATGTACATAATGTAATTACAATTCTAAATGTTAATAAATATTTTCAAAACAATCACTGATCTCGAGGAGACCAGCCTGATGAGAAAACACTGCCGGCAGCCAGCTAAGGCGCTCAACACAGTGAAATCCTAGGTGTATTGCCCCATGGGAAGTATGCAAATCCAAAAAGGTCCGTGGAGCCTCTGTTAGGAGTCTCAACATGGAAACTAGCCATATATCCCTGCGGGAAGGACCTAGCCAAGGAGTGGCTCTTTTTAAAATTTTCATAAATATTTAAAAAATTAGACAATATCTTAATTGTTTATAATTTTGGACCATCATGTTAGAATGTTTATTTTTTTTTTCAATTTTGGTTTTAAAACTCTTCCTATTTGGGAACAGTGATAAATAGAATATAGAGGATTGTGAAATAGAAATGTCGTACAATGATGATGCTTTCTCCACAGGATTTAAATGCTGGTGAAAATGATGAAGATTATGCATTGGTGTGAAGCTACTAGCGATGATCCATGAACACCTGCAAAGCAATTATATGGTGAAGGCGGCACAGGCGACATATTGAGGAAGGGGAAGCAAAGGGTTAGTGAAATGTACAATTGTCCCAATGGGAGTTATTGCAATTTGCCAAACTTATAAAGCAAATATACAGAAGTCTCTGTAGCAGGTTTAATAGCTGAGGCAGGTAGTCCAGCTTTGGAGGTCTGGTAGTGATCTATTGTCGGCATTTACATGAACATTTTACAATGGAGTATATAATCAGATCATTGTGAATCACTGTATATCTGATATACAAAATATATATATATCGATGCCACAGTTTTTGCCAAACAGTATAGGTATACACTTTTCTTAATGCTACCATATGGCAAAACGTTCTCTTAAAGAGAAACTAAACTAATTTTTTTAATAATTTTGTCCAGCAAGGAGATTTACGATACTTTGCGGATAACTTTATTAGGGGATCTGTTTTCTTTCCTGTACAATAATTCCATCTAAGTGGCATCCAAACCTATGATTTTCCCTGGTCTATTTGCCTACATACAGCTACTCTATCAGAATGTACTCTTTTTTTGTACAGATGATGGCAGTGATAGGGTCAGCCCTGGTCCCCTCCACTGAGAGTTCTGTTTATCACAACAATCTCCTGCAGCAGCTTATCCCCAGACTTAGTGAACTCAGCAGTTGCTTCTGTCACATTGCTAGGTGGCTGGGCAGCTGGGTGGCTGAGCAGCTGGGTGGCTGGGCAGCTGGGTGGCTGAGCAGCTGGGATAACCTACAGCACAATCTCCTTTCACACAAATAAGAAAAATAATATCTGTAATGAACTGGTAAACACAAAAAGAAGAGGGCCCCTTTGCAAGAACAATATATGTGCCCTTTATAGCCCCAGAGCTCATAATAATAATGCACAACTCCACCTGCCTTGCAGTAGAAGTGGCCCCCTACCTCCTGGGCCCCTGTGCAGCTGCACAGCTTGAACCAATGATACAGGGTGCTTGTGGAAGTAAATACAATACTTCCATTAGAGTATAGGATAAAATGAGGGTCTGTCAATACTACTGCAGGAGATTGTTCTGATAAGCACACCCCTCAAAGGAGAAGACAGATGCTGACCGATCACTGCCATCACCTGTACTCCAAATGAGTATCTTCTTATATCAATGCAGATAACAGGAAGCAAATAGATTCAGTTAATATCAGGGTTTGGAAAACACTTGTATGACTTTTGTTATGTGAATGAAAATAAATCCCCTATTAGAGTAATTTTTAAAGTTTCATAACTTTACATTCTGGATAAAATTCTAAAAAAGCTTAGTAACTCATTAAAAAAAATCTACATGTGTCTAGTTTGCTAAACAATTGATATTGGTAAAGGGAACCCATCAGCAAAGTAGTTATTTAATGTAACAGGGTTTGTAGATAACTTTGTAGTTGTGCCCCTGTGGAAAATACTAGTTTTACCAGGATGAAGAAAGTGAAGTTATAAAACCTCCATATACTGTTCACCAATGGTCACTTTTGGGGAGCTGCAATGGTGACAATGCATGTTAATATGTCCACTGGGTGCTAATAATGAAGGCAGAGTGATGACGCTCGAGGTGAGGACATCACTAAAGCTCCACTCAGATGACTATTAGGTAGTGGTAGTTTTTTCACTTCCCACCTTTTAGTAAAACCAGAGTTTTCTATGGAGACATTCCTACAGAGGTATTTACATGCCCTAATACATCATCTTAGTGGTGAAATAACCACAGCTTTTCTGACAAGTTTCCTTTAAAGTCGAGAGCAGTAGAATTATACATTCAGCCTGTTAGACAGCTCACATAATACACATAGTGTAGACATAGTAAACTAGCCCAACGAGCTGAATATATAATTATCTAGTTCTGCCCATGGATATGTACAGCTGCTTGACAGTCACACCTCTGGATTTCAATGTTTGCTACTTGCCATAAACAGGTCCAGCCAGGTACGAAAACACACCATCAGAGTAACCTACGAAGTGTCTTCTCCTACCGGGTCACAAGTGTTTGGAGAAAGTAACGCCCAGAGGATAAACTGACTGTGAAACAGCTGCCAGAAAAGAGAATAGCTGGCATACTTACAGTCTCACCACGTTGTCCAGGGTGGCCAGGCAGCCCATCCTTTCCAGGAGGACCCTGAAAAATAATAAATATGGGCCTATTAGTATTCCACTAATCACGATCATCATTCTGTTTACAGTACATGATTATCAGGATCAGATCCAGCCTCTAAAGCTGGGTTTACACACTGCAACATCTCAAACGACATCGCTGTAACGTCACCGGTTTTGTGACGCAATAGCGATGTTGTTTGCGATGTTGCAGTGTGTGAATCACATCAGCAACCTGGCCCCTGCTGTGAAGTTGCTGATCGCTACAAATCGTTCAGGACCATTCCTAGGTCCTTTGTTTCCCGCTGTGCAGCATGCATCGCTACAAAGTTTCAGTGTGTGAAAGACTTTGCAGCGACTTTGTTAGCAACTTCCCTTTCAAAAAGCTGCTTATCAACGTCCCCAACAACCAGCTAGGTCGCTCTGCAGGTCCGGATCGCTGTTGCGTTGTTGGCCAGGTTTGCCTGTTTGACAGCTCACCAGCGACTCACCAGAGACTTAGGGAGGTCGCTGTTACGTCACAAAACCGGTGACGTTACAGTGATGTCCTTTGCGATGTTGCAGTGTGTAAACCCAGCTTTAAAAACTCTTGCTCCTGATAATTGTGCAGTGTAAATACGCCAAAAGCTCTCACTAAAGAAACTACCATAATAAATCATGAATGCACAACACTATCAAAGTAATGTTGTCTTAGTTTGGACTAAACAGTTGGCTCCATATCTGTTCACTTGGCCCTCCACATGGCCAGACTATGGCAAATGAAGCCAGAAGAAGACCATTGACTGTCCATACTACGAGTGACATAAAATAAGGGTCTAGGTAACACAATTTTATGTTCTGTCTATTCTTGCTACTGTGTGTGGCCAAAATTAAGGGCCATTTTACCCCATGGGCTTTCACATTTCTTAAATATCCTTGCTAGCATAGTTCATATACTCATAGTTCATCTTACAAATCTGTAGAAGGTTCATGAACTTACAGGGGGGCCCTTTGGTCCTGGGAATCCAACTGGGCCCTGTGGTCCTTGAGGTCCCTATGATGCAAGGGAAAAAATAACAGTTCATAGAAACGTTTTTGCAAAAGTCTTTCAATAGGTTAGTAAAATAGCATATAATTAATGTATCAAAAAAGGAAATGATGCTACGGTTAACAGTTCCCTATAACCAGTGAAGTAAATGATGCCCTTGACACTGCAGTAATTAGAGTAAATGAAAGATCAAACAGCAATAATGTGTATCGCAATGAAACAGACAGGAAGGCTGCACATTCCGAGAACGGCGCTCCATCGTCTGCTCTGCTCTATTAGATCTCCGCACACCATGCTCCACAGCAAGGATCAGCAAAAGGCCCAGAAAAAGCAGAAAATACATTTTACATACACATCACAGATCAAAGTGCGGATTAGCTATGCTAATGATCCGGAAATATGTCCACAGGGAATAAGGGTAAGCTGGTTCACCTTGTCATCTTATCTGACCATTAATTCTCTGAACAGCTTGTGCTGACCTACAGCGCTGAACATGTAAGGGCAAATGATTTTGGTGTCAACTCCTGGCCGAGGTGCTCGATAGCTAATAAGTAGCCCTCCGCATCACAGCTTAGTTAGATGGGGAATGGAAAAAAGCCTATTTTATTTCCTCCTAATATTATTTATACCATCAACTGTCTACTTCTTTGTAAATAATAACTTGCTCTTTATTCGCTACGTCTACAGGCTGTGGTCCAACCAAGAGGAGCGAACTGACCATGACCAACAACCAGAGATCAATGGTTCGAACTCCAGAGTAGAGCCAGGACAGATATTGGTCTAGTTTTCTATATGGTGCTAGTTGTAAGATGATATTACTTACAAGAAGGTGATAAAATATAAAAAAGTAAAAAAAAATAAAACCATGAAAATATTTCTATAGACAATAGGAAAATCTTTCTAACAGTGAGAGCAGTCGGAGAGTGGAACAGTCTACCGTGGGAGGTAATGAGTAGAGATGAGCGAACCCATTGGAGTTCGGGGTTCAGCCGGACTTTAGATTAAGTTTGTTTTGGGACCTGGACTTGACTTGAGCTCCAATAGAAGTCACTAATTGGGCAATTCAAGTCTTTGCCCACATGCAGCTGGCCATAAACCGATCCCTTTTTGGGGACAGTGGGCAGGGTTTATCCATTTGTTTTTGGGGGGGGTTTGTGCACACTACATCCAATCATGCTGTTGTTACCCCCAGTGCGAGCCAATCAAATAAAGAAAGTGGCTTACACTGGGCTGAGGACCAAGCGTACCCGAGCATAGCAAGGCTCATGCGAGTGGTCTTTATATGTAAAGCACACAAACATGAAACCTGAACTCTGTTTTTTATGTAAAGTCTGTGTTTGGTACAAACACCAAACCTTGAGTTCGCTGATCTCTAATAGTGAGCTCTCCATCACTGGAAATCTTCAAGCGGAAGCTGGATAAACATATGGTTGGGATAATTTAGGAAAACCTGCACTCGCAGGGAGTTGGACCTAATGGCCTTTAAGGTCCCTTCCTATTCTACCACTCTATGATTATAATAATGTGTTTTGTGCACTGCTGGAATCTTGTGGCCATTATTATTTTTTATTATTATTTTTTATGATAATTATGAAAATGTTATTGCTGTCTAAGCCGCATAAAGATTGCAATATCTGTCTTCGGGTGTCAACTGCAGAGGGCCAGAAGTTCAGAAACAGCCAGGGGGACACAGTGCACTGTTTCCGCACCTCCCATAGAAGTGAAGAGGAAAAAGGACACAATGTTTATGAAACTAAACATCGAGACAGATATTCAATACCCATCCAGGTCTGAAAAAGCGATAATTTTGTTTTTTCATCAGCAGAGTTCAGATTCTTGTAACTGTCCCTAAAGGCCGCTTTACACGCTGCGACATTGCTCAAGCGATCTCGTTGGGGTCACGGAATTTGTGATGCACATCCGATCGCTTTAGCGATGCTGTTGCATGTGACACCTATGAGCGATTTTGCATTGTCGCAAAAACGTGCAAAATCGCTCATCTGTGACATAGGGGTCAAATTCTCGAATATCGTTGATGCTGCAGTAACGATGTAGTTCGTTGTTACTGCGGCAGCACACATCGCTCCGTGTGACACCGCAGGAACAGGGAACCTCTCCTTACCTGCCTGCCACCCGCAAGGCGGAAGGAAGGAGGTGGGCAGGATGTTCGTCCCGCTCATCTCTGCCCCTCCGCTTCTATTGGGCGGCGGTTCAGTGACGCTGCTGTGACGATGAACGAACCGCCCCCTTAGGAAGGAGGTGGTTCGCTGGTCACAGCGACGTTACAGAGCAGGTAAGTAGTGTGACGGGTCAGCGCGATGTTGTGCGCCACGGGCAGCGATTTGCACATTCGCACAACCGATGGGGGCGGGTACCCACGCTAGCGATATCGGTCACAATATCGCAGCATGTAAAGCGGCCTTTAAGGGTTATGTTAAGGGGGATCAAGAACTCATGTTCTTGAGCAAGAGCTCACTGCTCTCCAGCCTCCCGGATTTTTGTTTTCTGCGAGGCCGTGCACTCCTGCTTGATTGACAGTGTGGGCCTGCAACATCATTGCACCACAGGCCCGGATTGTGTGCTCTCTGATGCTGCTGAATGAGGAAGCTTTGCCTCTGCATCATCAGAAGAGGGTAGTGGCACTGATGCTCACTACATCAGAAGTGACCATTGCTTATAAATGCTATTGGAAAGAGCTTGTAAGAAAGGCGCAAGTTCGGCCACTGTAGCTAGACTTTGGCAACATAGCCATAAAAAAAAAAAATAAAAATAACTCTCTTTTTGAAAACGTAGAGGATAATTATTTTTCCAATTTTGTAGCAACTTTACCTATGCAGAAACATGAGAATAACCCTCAATTTTGCAGTGGAGATAGAAAAATGAGTCTGACTAACACTGTGTAACTGGCCACTTTGACTATAGCAGCCAATTTGAGCTCAACCTTAACTTCTGTAAAAACTAATAGAAAAATAAAAGCTGCTCTGTGATTGGTTGCTTTGGGCAACAAGGATTTTTTAAAACAGTTTTGATAATGAAGATGAACATATTTTTTAATATTTCAGTAATGAATGTGATGGTTAAAATAAACTAAGGGTGAAACAATTATAATATGTAAAATACTGAAAAAAGCTATTTTTTATTTTAAGGCCTAAGCCAAGGAAAAGTTTGTAATGTGACGTTTGGTGCCAGTAGGTTGGCCTTTTTTCTTTAAAAGACATGAATAGGGCTAGATTGATTAAGACTGCCATTGTACATGGGGTGTGCAGGAGTAAGATGCGCCTGATTCATTAAAAAATGCATGCCACTTAATGATTAAGGTGTATTTTATCACTGTGTGCGCCTCCGTGTGGCTTCCCAGACATCTTACTCCAGTTAGGGTCTGGAGTACACTGAGGTGGAAAATTTGTCAGGTGGGCTTTGCCGAAACTGGAGTAGAAACACCAAAAATCACCACATTTTTTAGCAACTTTAACGTTAAAGTCTTTTACACTAAAAATCTGGTGAAAAGACTTTGATGAATCGAGGCCACAATGTCACATTACATCACTCATGACTTGTGACTTTCACTTGTATCTCATTTGTCACTTAATAGGGAAAAATTAGAGGTAAATGATCAGATTTTAGCCTAAAGTAAATGTAAGCGCAAACCTAAAAGTTTGCCATTAACAATCTCTATTTGCTCTAAGAACTAATTTTGACAGAGGCCTCTTACTGTGGAAGGTTTGTCAATAATGGTGAAGGAAAAAGTGGAGCAAATTACCATCACAACCAAACTGTTATTTCTAATTTTTTTAGAAGCTCCTTGGAAAAAAGAAGGGGCATCAGCTCCTTTTTTAACTTTTTTGAAAAATCTACATGGCCCTATATGATGGACTGTATCAAACTGTTATTCCTCTTACTAAATTCCCCCATTGTCTTGTCAATCATTGAATGATGTGAAGAAAAGCATGGCTAGATATTGATATTCTGTAGTAATAATGTGTCAAACCTCGGTCAAGACCTAGAAGTCACAAAGGAACTAGAAATAAGCAAGTGACTTGTTTTTCGCTAATCTCTTTCATGTCTTATTTGTAAGTCGTGACTCGTTTTTTTCTTAGAAACCCATGTCGATATGAAAAATTGCTGGAAAAGTAAAAGCTTATTTCCTCTTGTCACAGAGAATGTCTATTTTCAGCTGCTTCTCGGTATTAACATCAGGCTTCTGCGGAAGTTGCTGCTTCCCAGTGTGTCACTGAACACTACGCAGATAATTACAATATTCTGCATTATAATGAGGACTGTTGTGAAGCCGCAGATAAACTGCTCCGTGACACAAGAAGCTACGACGCATTACAAAGCCTCCTGTCTGGATAAGGGCACACACTGTATCCTGTGACATAAATACATTAGCGCAGGTTCAATATTCAATGCTTAACAGAAATGAAGGAAGGAAAATCAAAGAGCCAACAAAGCAAAGGCACAATTGTTTTTAGGACAAGAACCCTTGAAATGTATACTAAAATCATACACGTGTTGGCTTCCTGGCCACTATACTCCCTATGCGACTGCAGTGTGTGCAGTGGATTAGGAATCAACATGTGAATTCTGTTGATCTCTCTGACACTCTTATCCAGGTTAGTATCACAGTATACATATAGCAGTGGCTCTTTTTTGAACAATCTCTGTTTTATTTTAACACACTTTAATAAAATGAAAGGTATCAGAGTTTAATTTGAAATTTTCTACTTTAGGGTTCATCTTCTAAAATTACCCCTGAAGAAGCCAATAGGCGAAACCCAGTTTGGGCAGGAGACTGGAGTTCCCTGTGTTTTTATTTACTTATTTGTTTATTTTATATCCAAAGTTTGCAAGTACAATATACCTGTTTTATATTCAAACACCATCTGACAATTCTGCCCTATGTATGGGATCAACTACTGCTGTAGAGAGGTGCTAAGCTGTTTTTCTTGAGGTAGTACTAGCTCCTGCAAGATCTGGGAATATAGCTAACATAGGGTAACACAGTACCACTCACCCTTTCACCAGGTGGGCCGGGAGGACCATCATTTCCTGATGTGCCCTGAAAAATAAGATATATGTCAGTCCATTTGGAATACAAAACAACAACAGAGAAATTTCAAGGAATGTTTGCAAGGCATCATACTGCAATAATTCTGTTTCTTTAAATTAACATGTGGTATGTACTGTATCATATGTCTGTTCTGTGTGATATGTTATACTCCTATATATTCTCACCTATATTTTATCCCTTGTTGCTAAGATTAGTGATGTATTCTCAATTTTTGAAATTATTCCTTATGCATGAGATAGAAGATAACTTTGAGATTGCTGCATGTCTGACCCACACCAATCCTGAGAACTTGGGCTCTGGTCGATCATATGCAGTGTTGCTCTAGTCAATTCATGTTTATGATAGTGCCAAAGACGAGCCAAGTACAGGGATAGAGTATAACTTCCAAACTCGAGAGTACCCCTTTAATCTATCACCCAATACAGAGCTGTAACCCCAATTAATCCTACTTATGTAATAACAGAGCTGTGATATTTACCTTAGGACCTGGTTTTCCTGTAGGACCTCTAGGACCTCGAGCACCTCGTGGACCCTAAGTAAGGAAACAAAGGAACCTTATGAGACTCTTCTCAGGATTACTAATACAGCATTTAGGATAATATTAGATAATACAGTTACGAGTTTATGATCTTATATGATCGGAATAAACTAATTAATGCAACATGGAAGCGTACTCACCGTTGGACCTCGTTGTCCCCTTGGACCTGGCTTGCCAGCAACACCCTAGGGGGATAAAAATATTAATATTAATAAACTACAGATAGACAATGCAAATGTGACATCTTCTGTCCTAATATAACTGACATCAAATGTCTTCTAATCCAGGATGTAGTATATATTGATCTTCAGATGAGCTGTAGGGGGACTTCAAATGTTATTGGCTTATGGAATATATTATTATTATTATTATTATTATTATTATTATAACAATATCAATTCAATAATTATAATAATAAAAATATTATTATTGTTACAATAATAATAACTATTCTTATTACAATAATATTAATACAATACTAATTATAAAAATATTTAATTATTATTGTTACAATAATAATAATAATAATAATAATGTAACAATAATAATGTTTTTATTATTTTTATAATTATTATTGTATTAATATTATTGTAATAATTATTATTATTACAATTAAAATTATTATTAGTATTAACCATACTAATAATATATTATAATAATATTTATAATCTAATTATTATTTTATTATAATTGTTCTAAAAATTATTAATTTTATAATAATGAGATTATTATAACTGCTATTATTATTATTATTATTATTACTACTACTACTACTACTACTCTTACTGCTATTATTATTATTATTATTATTATTATTATACATTTTTGCATTTACCATAGAATTCTTATTTATTTTGTTATATTTATCACATGATATGACTGTTTATAGTTCAGCAGTCAGAAGACTTTTAGGAATCGTCCTTATGATGTAAACAATACTCAGTATCTTTACATACAAGAACCTGCTCTAAACTTGAAGTAATATGATGATAAAAATTATATTTTTTACAATCATACCCGAGCTCCTTTTTCGCCGTTGGCTCCAGCAAATCCGGGGAAACCTGTAGATCCCTATTCAAATGCAAACATAAGATAAATAGGTTTAAGAACATTCAAAGAGAAAATAATGTAATCATCTAGCCACTTGTCTGGCCGGTTTGCTGATCCACAGATTTCTTCATCTGGTGACCCTCAGAATCTAACAGCAAAATTAATTTCTAGATTTTTAATATTACTGGATAGAAATGGAAACTCAAATATCAAATCAAAATAAATTGTCATTAAAATAATGGTAATCAAATAGCAATTTGATTGTTCCATCGACTCTGCCGGCACCCAACCTCATATTACTCAGTAGGATAAACCATATAAGAATATTACATTGTTGGTTAAAGCTCCCCCTAGTGATCATACTGGACCCTACATGTGGTGCCTTCGATTAATGGCAATATGCAGACTTGCTTCCTAGAACATCATATCTATAACAATATCTCTATCTGAAAATGAGATGATGTGACTGGCACATTAAAATGATATCTTACCAGAATTTTTCAGATCCAGAAAGCATAGGAAAGATCAGAACATTTAATCAAAGCAGCTGTACGTCAGCGGAATCAGTGAATGTTTCTCTGAAAGCTACTCCAGAAAACTCATTAACAAAGGATAGATTTTATCCTAAAGTTGAATTTAGGTTGGATGTGAATAAATTGAGCGCAAGGCTCTAAGATGGTCAATAAGAATGGCTGTTAAAGGGAATCAGCACCAGATTTCACAATAAAAATTATATATATTATTAAAGAGGACCATTCATTTTTTTTTTAATTTACTTCCTCTTATTGGTGTTGCTTGTGTGTTGCCCGACACAGTTTTTCCTTTTTGGCTATATCCCTCCGCTCCAAAGTTATGACCCCCTGAAATAATGGTGCAAATGTTCCCTTTAACCAACTGGGCGTGTACCATTGAACTTCCTTGGGGGTGTTTCCTTTTTCTCCTCTGACACTGACCAATCAAAACACTGCCACACCCCCAGAGTTCCATGGTATACACCCAGTTGGTTGAAGAGGAAATTTTCACTTCTATTACTGGAGGGCTTAACTAGGAACAGCAGAAGAAAAAAATACTGTTCCAAAATTAGTGGAGCAAAGACTATTGTAGGAGGTAATCCTTTCAGTGAAAATATCCAGTGAAAGGTCCTCTTTGAATAGATATCTTAGAGTTTATGAGTCTCGTGTACTTACTTTGAAGTGCATTGTGCAAATGGTTGTACATTCATGGTCCTGCTACTATGATGAGCATCTACAGTCTATTAAAATCCTCATTTAGATATTAAGGCGGGGAACTTTCTAAAATAATAATAGAGCTATTCTAATTTGGCTTTTACAAGGTAAGTACACCAGCCTCATCAGGTCTAAGAGTTCTATT
Organism: Anomaloglossus baeobatrachus; assembly: GCF_048569485.1. Lineage (NCBI taxonomy): Eukaryota > Metazoa > Chordata > Amphibia > Anura > Aromobatidae > Anomaloglossus > Anomaloglossus baeobatrachus. The sequence goes on from NC_134360.1 coordinate 165,024,419, forward strand.
TAATGACATATGCAGCCTGTATTATGAAAACTGAAGACAGACCCATTTTAAGTCAGTAGATTAATTCACATTGTATAATAAGGTAAAGATACAAGTTCTTGGCTGGAGAATATGGGCTCTGTCTCTTTTTCATATACAAGCCTGTTGCAGCATTGATAAATTCTGTCTATTTTCTTACCATCTGCTTTTATTTAAGAAAGTAAAAAATATTTAATGTTTATATGAACATTCACTGATATACGTCCATGTTCACACAAGCGTAATATGGTACAGTTATATATACAGTAATTGGAAATCAGGGTCTAATCAACCAAACTGCAGCATGATAAGAAGCATTTGTGAAATCAGACAGGTATATTTCACTGTATGTGGACCGCAATTGCCAGACTGACCGCAGTCCTCAAGATGTGGCTGTGAGGGCAGGAGGTCCGGTCAGTCTGGGCACTGCAGTCCACATGAAATATACCTGTCTGAACCTGGCCTAAGCCCGATTAACACAAAACACTTTTCTGAAAAATACTATGTTTTTTGTGGCATTTTTGTTTTGATAAAAAAAATCCAGATTTCATCAGAATATGAAATAATTATATGGCCTTGTAGCTCTGGTTCTCCCTCTTGTGTCCTGGTGGGGTGTGGAGCACACTCCTGTATTATTTTCATGCACAGAGCCCCTCTGCTGCTGCACAGGTCACAGATTTCCTCCTCTCAGGTTCGGAGAGAAGTCTGTCAGCTCTATACATGATGGAACTTTTGCCCTAAATAGAAGCCCTCCCTTCTGCTAAACCTGTGTGACCTGTGATACAGGAGCTGACACATAAAAGATATTGTGAACTGCAGCATAGTGCAAAGCAGAGATCAAGCTGATGCCAACACTGAGAAATCAAGCTTTGAAGTCACATGCAAATTAGTCTGGATGTGCAATGGAGGCGTGTCAATTTACACTGGAAGTGAATGAGTATAAAGACATTCCCCTAATAAACTCCCAGGCTGATTTGCTTTATAGCTTGATTTCTCAGTGTTGACACACAGGAGGTCCACAAGATTAGTACATTTTATTGTTTTACTAGGAGCTATACAGCCATATCACTGATTTCTATAGTAAAATCCTCCTCACAAGTTCCCTTTAATAGTTATGGTTAGCGTATGCTGTGCATAGATGATGCAGCAGAGCTGGATCACAGAGGTCTAGGACAGGGATTATAACTGTGAGGCTTGGGCATAAATGTAGGAGAGGACAGTGGAGGGACTGTGGATGAGCTGTGCATGATGGGAGATCCGCAGAGCTAGCTGGCCTTCACACAGTGGTCACAGGGGCAGACAAGAAGCCCCGCACACTTCTATGATCCACCTCTTCTGTTACTAAGGATGCCTTTCATGTGACAACCAGCAGTGGACCGCACGGTACATTACAAAGGAGGGAAACACTTAGCGGACAATTTATCAAAGTGTTTTCAACAGAAAACTGGTGTAAAGCACTTTGCCCAGTTGTAAAATCTTAAATAGAACGTGGAGTTGTGCACATTTTTTAGGCATTTTCATTCCAGTTTCAAGCAGTTTTGCCAAGATGGTCTTTTTCTGCATTTAAAGAGAACCTGACAGCTGATACATGCGGAGTGTTAATGGGGCAGCATGTATCAGACACTGGCTGTATGATTTTAACCAGTTATGTTTGTCTTGGAAATGCTGCGGAATTTCAGACAGAAGCATACTTTATATATTACCGGGGACCAAGCCGTATGGGTGTCTAGTCAACAAAACTAGTCCTCGGGGTCTTTTACTCACAGCTGCCAATAACTGACGTGTCTCCCTATTATTATTGTTATTTATCAGCCTTCAGCTTGATATTGAGCAATGCCGACTTGATGGATGAAAGCTCTGTAGGAAGATAGATCTTTGCAAGCTTAGATAACTCCACCAGGGTTTTGTCCACCGTTATCTTGATAATATCAAACCATTGAGTTGCTGGTCTTCCTCTTCGAATTGCTCCTTCTAGTCTTCAAACTGTTATGTTTTTCCCCATGATGTGTCAAAAGCAGGCAAGTCGTAGCTTGGTGATCCTTACTTCGAGTGCTATATCTGACTTTATTTTTTCCAAAATTGATGTTTGTTCTTCTTGCCATTCATGGTATTGATAACATCCTTCTTCAGCACCACATTTTAAAGGCGTTGATTCTATTTCTGTCTTGTTTCTTTATCGTGCAGGTTTCGTATCCATATGTGACTACAGAAAAGACCAGACTAAGTTTGAGCTGACACCAAACTATGTATGAGCCGTATCTTCGTCACCAGTGAAATGTTCCTCATTTAGAAGACCTTGTTCAGTGACTTCACTTCTGATTTGCCCATAGCTTTTCTCTTATTGTCTTCCGGTGTCGTTGCTGCGTTTCTTGAATGGTCATTGATCCGAGTAAGTTCAAGTCCTCTTTTATACACACACAAATACAGCCGGTGTCTGATACATGTTCTCGAAGATTGAGCAGAATAATATATTAGCTGTCAGGTTCCAAATGCTGGATTAAAAGACCGAGCGAAGAATCCTAATAATAAATATGTACAACCTAATTTTACAAGAGATGATAATCATTTTTCTTTTTCCCGCTTATTAGTGATTATTTTATCCTCTGCAGTATGGAAGGTACAAGTTATAAGGAATTGATTTTCCTGACAATGGCTTGTAATTTGTGACCTTTGTGAGTTTATGGTGGGCTTGTGCCTTACACAGCAGCCGGTCTGAGCACACCGAGCTGTAGTGTAGCAGAGTAAGGGGGGACTGCTGTAACATTTGCCATTGCTAAAGGTGCGATCCTTTGTAATATATCACTGACTCAGAAAATCATAACTGATGGTGAGACATGCACTTTACTCGGAATAGAACAGCTACAATACTGGACTGTTTCAAAGCCCCGAAGACTAAGACGGTAGAACCTGTGGAGACAGGAATGCACTTTATCCTACTCATCCCCATTCCTGCAATAACTGAAGCAGTAAATTGAGCTTTAGGGACAAAGAAAAGTGGCAGACTCGTGAGAAGAAAGTGCTTTGTTCTCAAGTAAGAACATGATTGCGAGGAGGCAGAAAGGATTCAGCGTGTTGTTTTATGCAAAACAGAAGCATCTGGAGTAACCCTCCTGATACACGGCTCTGTTTGTTCAATAGCAAAACAGCAGAAAGACTTTGATCTCAGGATGTGGCAGAAAATCTCTGCAGACTATTGAAGAACAAACACAGAATGGAAAGCAATCGATGTGACAGTCATGGTGAAAATGAGGCAGATTTGCAGCGGGTCAGGTGGTTGTACAAATAACGAGAGAAGCATGTGTGACACAGTGTCACATAATACTGCCGAAACACGACATTTACAGGAAAATCTCATTTTACACCACTGGGAATTTCAATATTATCACATAGGTGACTAGATTTCAGCTCTTTTCTGTCTAACTTCAGTAATTTCCTTCACTGTTTTTTTAGCATGAGCAGCTCCCTGGAAGTCGGGTGACAACTAATATGGCCTCCAAGGATATGTCCCTGCAAATTCAGAGACACTTGGCTGTAGAAGTGTAGAGGTGGTTGAGTCCCTACACTGTTTTATACTAAACAAATTATATGGTGTTGATTGTTATAAATGTGTGTTAACATGTAAATGCTGCTAGCAGAGTGTAGGTTTTCGATGCAGCAGAGACGGGGCTGTTCGCCAGCAGGCGCCACCTAGCGGGCAGGCTGGAGCAGCAGTAAATCAGACATCAGATAGGACAGGGTAAAATTGAGGTAGAAAGAGAGGAGGAGTGATAGGTGCCAAGTGGGTTGGCTAGTAGTGCGGGCCGCATGGGATGCCAGTACTGGATAGGGTTCAAGTAAAGGAAGACGTGGCTTTGGTCCTAGGACCAGTCAGTGAACCCTGAGGTAACCTCATGAGGTCCAGAGTCTACAGCTCACCCCGGTGGGCTTTTAGGGTCATGCGACTAAAGAGCCATCGGGGTCCAAAAGTGGATAAAGGTGTAAGAAAGAGGGGGGAAGAGAGACACAAACCCAGCAGCATGAAGACGAGATCCAAGACAGCAGGTGGCCTGAAGCAGCAGTAGATTAGACATCAGATAGGACAGGATTAAGCTGAGGGAGAGGAGGAGTGACATGTGGCAAGTAGGTTTGCTAGTAGTGTGGGCTTCATGGGGTGCCAGTTCTGAATAGGGTTCGAGTAAGAGAAGACATTGTCATGGTGTTAAAGCCAGTCAGGGAACCCAGAGGAAACTTCAAGAGGTCCGGAGCCTATGGCTCACCCTAACGAGCTTAGAGGTATACAGAAGAGGGGGAACGGAGAAACAGATCCGGCAACTTGAGGACTAGTTCCAAGATAGAGGGGGACAGGTGAGAAAGAGTACCCCAGAAAAAGTGGAATCAGAACCATGAGGAGTGAGGTCACGTCTGTCATAACAGTGTGAAGAATAAACTGAACAAGTTTTGTTGCCAAGTGAACTCTGGTGTTGCGTGTCTTACTATTTTGTCTACGACAAAGACTGGCAGTGGGGTGGTGGACACCGGCCTGAAGAAACCAGTAAGTGTCATGCACCCTACCTAATGTCACACCCGTACACATAGTTTCCTTGCTGAAAGAGCGCAGTATCGATATGGCCCGGCGACCGTGCCTTCCTTCAGAAACTGCAGTGGTGACCATATTGTTTATTGCCCAATTTTCCTGCAATTTAATATGATTGAAAAGTCTCTTTTACAACTTACAAGTTAATGACTCAGTGACATAATTATTGAAGATTTTTAAAGTTTTCAGTTTTGATATTTTTGAAGGAAATGCTCTTTTAGCCTCATTCAGAAGTTTGTTTTTCAGGTACATATTCTAATACTCTATTTTTGATGGACAGAATATGTAACCTGTGCAAAGAACTTTCATTTTTAAAAGTATATTTTATATAGCATTAATGTATTATGAATTTCATATATTCCATTTTTGCTTGTGTCTTGGCGCTTACAGAGTGTTGCTGTGTTTTTTTGGTTGTGTTTCGTGTGGTTACAGCAGTTGGCACCTGTTCACACTTGCTGTGCTTTATTTCGAATGCAGGTTTTGTTTCTATGTGCACACTGAGTCTTTTTACACCATTTTAAAAGTAGAACTTCCAAGTTTTTGTAGAGTTTTGAGCATTTTTTGGAGGATTTGGAGAGTTTTTGCTCAGTTTCTGTCAGTCCAAAACCTTCACCAGAAATCTCTATGTGATATGCACATAATCTTAGTGTTGTTCGTATTCCAGAAAAACTGATCAAACGTTGATGGTAAAAATCGAAACACGGATGAAACATTGATGAAAATCTGATCTAAAACATCGATGAAAATCACGTACTAGAAAAACGATCATCTGAACTTGTTAATTATAGTATAACAATAGGGAACCATAAAGAAAAGTATTTTAATGATAGAATTGCAGGCAACTTGCAAACTCTACTGACGAGAACTTACTGATTGTAGGCTCTCATGCACATTGACATATTTCAGATCTACGTAATGTGGAACCGATATACATATGCTACTGATTTCATACAAAATATTCCAATACACGTCATGTTACTGAAGAATTCTCCCAAAAATGAATGCAATTTTATATTGTCTTAGGTCCACTTTGCACACTACGACATCGCAGGTGCGATGTGGGTGGGGTCAAATTGAAAGTAACGCACATCCGGCGTTGCTGTCGATATCGTAGTGTGTAAAGCATTTTTGATACGATTAACGAGCGCAAAAGCGTCGTAATCGTATCATCGGAGTAGCGTCGGTCATTTCCATGATTTGGAAATGACCAATGTTACGATGTTGTTCCCCGTTCCTGCGGCAGCACACATCGCTGTGTGTGAAGCCGCAGGAGCGAGGATCATCTCCTACCTGCGTCCCGGACGCCAATGCGGAAGGAAGGAGGTGGGTGGGATGTTTACGTCCCGCTCATCTCCGACCCTCCAGTTCTATTGGTCGCCTGCCGTGTGACGTCGCTATGACGCAGCACGACCCGCCCCATTAATAAGGAGGCGGGTCGCCGGCCAGAGCGACGTCACAGGGCAGGTGAGTGCATGGAAGCTGGCGTAGCGATACTGTTCGCTACGCCAGCTATCACCATGATATCGCAGCTGCGACGGGGGCGGGGACTATCGAACTCGATATCGCAGCATCGGCTTGCGATGTCGTAGTGTGCATAGGGCCCCTTAGACCATTGATTGCTGATGGGTCTATAAATCGATCTATAAGGTTTCCTTTTGGCACTACACAGGCTCCATGCTGTCAGCTCTTATGTATCTGAAATGCTCAAATTAGGAAATCTAGAGTAATTCAAGTTATATATCTTACCTTAGGACCCTGTCTGCCTGGGTAACCGGGCAATCCTGGTACTCCGAGTTTGCCCTAAGGTACAAAAAACACCTTTATAATGAATCTGATGATATGGAATTTATTATTATATAGATATCACATTTTAATTACTATTCCAACTTGTCCTTAACATCCAAAAAGCGCGCATTGAAATGAATCGGTGCTCTCATTCCTGTCATTCCTGACCCATAGAAGAGCCCTTTTTCTTTTAAGATGTAAGTCATTCATAACTTTGCAGCAGGATAAAAATCCAACCACTTCCCATAAAAGCTAAAACCACCATTCCCGTGTGTAATTCAAATGACTGAGTCTTTTACATGTTTGATGTAGACACTAAAATATTTATTTTGAATGTTTGATGCAGACAAGAAAAAAACCGCAGAGTTAAATCCCCCGATACATGCCCGTGTTGACAATAAATAAAGCTTTTTACTATTAAAGATCTAAGCTAAGGAAAATTCCAATGCATTTCACATTTACACTATATGAATAAAATGCCGAGCGTGGTATGGCTGCAGAGAAAAGCTCCTTGACCACATAAGAAAACACGACAGGTCCACCAACTTCGAATGACTCCAGATGCCAATGTCATCATAACATTACAATTACCATACTATTCCCCAGTGTGTCCTTTTTTATTTGCTGATATTATTATCAGCTATTCTTCTATTTTAGATGCTAAAAGACAGGCTGGTTTACCTTCTCACCAGCTGGACCTGCAGGTCCAGAGTCTCCTGTTGGACCCGCTCTTCCTTTAGGACCTTCAGGACCATCTTCTCCTCTTGAACCAAGAGGGCCAAATTCTCCCTGGAATTAGAGTAGAAGTTCGAAAAATGTTGTAAATTATTTGATTGCCAAAGCAGAGAATAGAATAGTAAAATTTAGAGAGTAAATAATTTATTTAGAGGGTAAAAAACAGAATTGAATGTGAAATACTCACCCTGTCTCCCTTTAGCCCCATGTCACCCTTAAATCCTGGAAACCCATCTTCTCCCTAAGATATAAGTAGTTATATGTCAGTAACACTTTATAAGATATTTGCACAAATCCATAATATAGTTTCATTGATGAAGATAAACTATAGTGAACCATCAGAAACGCATGTACATATACACAAAATGCTCAAAAACAATCCGAGGTAGTAAGGATGAAAAAAGCACAAAACTTTCCAATTCATGCAAACATTTTGAGTATTTGGATCTATAAGATGGTAAAAGCCATATTTTTGCATGTAATGCATTGTGATGTAATTTCAGCTACCATATCATAATTGTTTGGTCTCCCAAAACATTTGAGAGGTCCCAAGAAAGAAGAGTGACCTCTCACACTGGTGGAGGAGTTGTCAAAATCCCTAGACACGATGGAAGCCCCCAATAAGTAGCATTTTCATAGTCTTTTACATTGGCATAATAGGAATGGCAAGGAAGCTGGATAGGTTGTGACATTTTGAAAATAAGTCATGGCAATGTAAAAAAAAAAAACAATTAACGTGTGTTGCGATCTCCGGTGTCCCACATTTTGAAAAGCTGGAACTATGACCTTAATTTATCAAAGCAATTTTCCAAAAATTGTGGCACAAATTGCTGTAAAAAAAATAGAAAAATGTTGGTGCAACTCAGAGGGTCTTAAAAATGTTGCCACTCTTGCCATTTTCTCATCAGTTTCTACCAGCTCAAAAAAAAATGGCTGAAGCTGTGGAGGGACATAAGTGCGGCAGGGACAAGACACTATAGCTCCTCTAAGTCTTGACGAGCTTTGCCCTACCCTAAGCAAGAAGTCTTACTCTAGTCAAGGACTGGTGAAAGAATTCAGGGCTGGTGTAGATAGGTGCACACCCAAGCTCGCACTGGCCCACAGGAGAACAGGAGAATCCTCCGGTGGGCCCCTTTCAGTAGTATGTCACTTACCCTCAAACATACACTAGTTTCACTAAGTACAGACAAAGGAAGAAGCTCATCGTTCTTTTAAAAAACTTCCCAGTATAATATTATACAGAAGCATGGGTATATTTGTGAATGTAATATATGAATGTAGTTGAGTAGTGATCCCCCAAAGTCAATGTTACTGCTTGGCCCTTGCCGCCCCAGACTGACATTGTGCACTCTATTTGTCAGATGCTCCTGATGCATGGAAAGGTATAGGAGCAATTGATGTGGAAAAAGAAAAAGTTTTCAGCTCACCTGACACCCAGGGCCACGAAAAATCCTAGGGATGCACGTGGTTCTCTGGCAAGTCCGAGCCAGCTGGCAGACAACACTTGGAAAGAGGGAAATTGGACCCAGCACCGATTCCGAAAATATTAAAAAGTTTTTCTTTATTAATGCATAGTTAAGAATTTATATGAAGACCATGATGAAATACATAGCACTTAATGCATTTCAGATGCCATAAAATTAAAAGCATAAAAACTAGTCCTTAATCCTTATGATTAAGGACTAGTTTTTTTGCTTTTAATTTTATGGCATCCGAAACGCGTTAAGTGCTATGTATTTCATCATGGTCTTCATATAAATTCTTAACTATGCATTAATAAAGAAAAACTTTTTAATATTTTCGGAATCGGTGCTGGGTCCAATTTCCCCCTTTCCAAGGATAGGAGCAATTGACTCCACCATGCCGAGGAAATCACTGATCCTTATGAATATGGGCCATTGAATACAAGTGAATATAAGTGTTTTGGACTGTCTGAACCGCTATCCGTCGTTTGTAACAAATTCTCTACTGATTTATCTATCATCTGCCTTTTCGGATCAATTCATACAATGCTACCCCACCACTCACAACATATTAGTGAAATCTATCACGGTCTATCATGATAGTTGTTAGCTGATGTGACTGAATGCACATGGGAGAAGTTTTCATCCTACTTTTATTGTGAAATGTAATTTTAAAACGATCTATAGACAGAAGACATTTGAGGGGTTGACGATGAAGTGCAGCTAATGATCTGGGCTTATAATTGAATGTCGCAGATAATAACACGTCTCAAATAGTAAGTCCTTGCTCGCAGTTCCTGGGACAGCTATAACACTAATATAGAGAGGAAGAGTGCGCAGGATTACGGTGTTTGCTCACGTCTAATGACCACTTGTAGATGGATCAGTACGGCGGTACACGGAGCACCTGCCAGCCACACACCGCACATCCCTGGATTAAGTGTTATTAGCTCTGCTAACAAAGTAGAGCTCTGCAGTTTGTTTTGAATTACAGACGTGAAGTGCGAAGAGCCCAAAATTCCTCACGTCTCTGAGCAATCAGCAGTCAGCGAAAGTCTTCAAACAATAACAAAATAAACTCAAGAGCGCTGACCACATGGAATACCCTCACCATTAATTACCCAAGTATTATATAACCGGTTTACTATTGGAAACTGATGTAGCGATAATGCTGCTGAGAGTACGGACGTGATATCATCTCCAGCAAAATAACATCATAAAGTGAATAAAAATGGACTTTTTTTTGCAAACTCCGCTCCCTGTTTATATGATATACAGCATATCCATACTTTAATTGTTAAATCCATCTTGGTTGTTTTTGGCCAAAATGTAAGAACGCTCAGGAGGATATATATTGTAGGAAAATATTGTTATGTCTAGAAGATTTTAGAGAGGTGTAAGCTGCAGAATGTGAAAATGTGCTGCATTCAATCAATGCACTTTCAGCAAACCCCTTGTAAAGTCCTGAAATATATATGATATACGTGCCCTCTCTCAATTATGTCTTCAAATGTTAGGTCACTCTGATCGTAATAGTATGTAAAGGCTTATCATACCTGTAACTTGCACTGTTTTTACAGTATGGTCTACAGACTTTCAGTGCTGAAACGGAGGGCAACTAACACAAACGTTCACTAATGATTGCGTCCAACGTGAGATGTAACAAATGCCACCCAAAATTCTCTTCATTTGACACAAAATTTGTATTGGTGTATTGTTCCGGTGGGCCAGCTTTCTGGCATAAAAAAGTGACAGGATTTTTGCCACATTTGTGACTGTTTGGAATTTTGTTCCAGAAAATTGGGGTGAATTTGAGTGGAAATTTATGCCATCTCATATCCAATATAGACTAAAGTTTGTAGAGCCAAATTTATTGAAGAGCATGAGCCTCTTGATAATTTTGAGATGTTACCATAGTGGGATATTCTTTGCATTTCAGGCCATTCTGTGCTCAATTATTAATGTTGTCTAAAAAGTAATCAAACTTAAAGTGGCATTCCAATCTCCAAGATCCTGTCCCAGTATGTAGTAGGTTGGTGCTGGAGAGGAAAAGCGGGGTTAAAGCCACGCTGCTGCTGAATGAAGAGATTGTTGATTATTAATAATTTTCTTTATTTCATAGGTCTATGCGTTTCAGGGCTCAAGTCCCCTTCTTCAGAGCCAAAAGGAATAACAATGTGATGTATTGTTGATTCCTTTTGGTTCTGAAGAAGGGGACTTGAGCCCTGAAATGCATAGACCTATGAAATAAAGAAAATTATTTATAATCAACAATCTCTTCATTCGGCGTTAGAGCGGCATTAACCCCGCTTTCCTCTCCAGCACCGACTATTAACCCTCTTGGGGCTGCGGCAGCCACCATCTCTTTACAAGCCTTTATAGGGGTTGTGACAATCACAACCCCATTATTAGGTGAGTGTAATATTGTACATATTGCAAATTTATATCTGGTAAGACCCTATTTGCGCTCCTTTTTCTCAGCTTTAAATATGTAGCAGGTGTAATAAAAATAATTTCATCAAATACCTCCAATTAGAAGCGTGGTTTTGTTCTCCTTATTAGCTATGTCACTTACCTCAAGTGCAGGGCATTACAGTAGCTTAAGTATCCATGGTTACAAGCACCAGCAACTAACTGTCACTATATGAATAATCATTACAGTACCTAAGCTACTGTAATGCCCAGCAAATGAGGCAAATGACATTGCTTTATCAGGAGAAATATGCTACATTTCAAATTAGAGGTATTTGCTATAGATTGGAATAGGATCTTGGACATGGGATATCCCTGTAAAGAGAATGTCTACTACCTTAATATCACTATCTTAACATTGATTGCCTATCCTTAGTATAGGTCATCAATGTCTGTTCGATACCCCGCTCCCCAACCAATCAGCTGTCTTCTGTGTTGGCAGTGGCCAGAACTGCACAATTACGGAGCTGCCCAGCACAACTCCATCTACTCTATAATGACTGCGGCTGAGTTCAGCACATCCATACCCTATTCAAGTCAATAGGGAGCAGTGTCTGGCTGTGGCCACTGTACAGTAGACGGAGCTGTGAATCTCTGTAATTGTGCAGTTATGGCCACCGTCGACATTGAGATCAGGTGATTGGTGGGGGCGCTGGGTTTCGCACATTAGAATTATCCATCTGCGCCCACACACATGTACTGATACAATGGAAAACACACATATATGTACGCACCTTTTCTCCTTTGCCTCCTTTCAGTCCTCTGACACCATCAGCACCCTAAGAAAGAATAACGCATTATTTATGTCTTTAAACAGAAATTGAATTTGTTAAAACAAGACTAATCTAAATTGTCCCAAGATATATTGTTTTTTCTATTATAGGATTTCTGTGGTTTAGTATGGATCTATTTTCCCCTTTATATTCTAGGCTATTATTGTCTCTTAAGCTGGGTTCACACTAAGCGACAGCGACAACGACGTCGCTGTTACATCACCATTTTCGGTGACGTAACAGCGACCTTGTAAGTCGCTGTTATGATCGCTGCTTAGCTGTCAAACACAGCAGAAGCAGCGATCATAACGTCGCTGTGCTACATGTGCAGAGAGCAGGGAGCCGCGCTTAGCGCTGGCTCCTTGCTCTCCTAGGTACAGTACACATCGGGTTAATTAACCCGATGTGTGCTGCAGCTACATGTCACAGTGCAGAGAGCAGGGAGCCGCGCGCACTGCTTAGCGCTGGCTCCTTGCTCTCCTTGCTACAGTACACATAGGGTTAATTACCTGATGTGTACTGCAGCCACATGTGCACAGAGCAGGAGCCGGCACTGGCAGCGTGAGAGCGGCGGAGGCTGGTAACGAAGGTAAATATCGGGTAACCAGGGAAAGGTCTTCCCTTGGTTACCCGATGTTTACACTGGTTACAGCTTACCGCAGCTGCCAGACGCCGGCTCCTGCTGCCTGCTCGCTTCATTTCGTCGCTCTCTCGCTGTCACACACAGCGATGTGTGTGTCACAGCGGGAGAGTGACGACCAAAAAATGAAGCTGGACATTCAGCAACGACCGGCGACCTCACAGCAGGGGCCAGGTTGTTGCTGGATGTCACACACAGCGACAGCGACGGGACGTCGCTGCAACGTCACAGAAAATGGTGACGTAGCAGCAACGTTGTTGTCGTTGTCGCTGTGTGTGACACCAGCTTTATGTATACCAGACTTCCTTCACACCCAGTAGGGTGCCCATGAATATTGACCTTTGTTCCTTGTCTATTTAAACCCCACACTGTTGCATTAATCTTATGTAGTCTATTTTTTTAAAAACATGTGTGGTACGAACTTAAAACGTGTAAAAAAACTACTATATACTACAGCCGCGTGGTACAACTACTGTTCCAGCAGCAACGTGGTCAACCATAAAATGTCCATCTTCTTTACTCCTCAATATATTTGCAGATGAAGATTTTCTTCTATCCACAGAGTCACTGCAACAACTGTATACTCTATGGGCATATATTTGGGTTTTGACATGCAAAATCTGGCCAGATGAGCAACCCCTCACCTCACCCTAACTTCCTCTACCCTATACTATATTACCCTATGTGAACTTGTCTCTATCTTCTTTTATATTATTTTATTAGACATAGTTAGCTTACCTTGACACCACGAGGTCCAGGATAACCAATAGGACCCTGAGGACCAGTTGGACCCTAGAAATGAATGAAAACATGTGAAGGTTGAGGTTAAAAAATATACAAAAAAATATCTACAACTCTAGGGATCTAAATCTAGCTTGTTTCATAAAAAACATCATAGACATGATGGAAATATTGTTTTATGACAACAATTACATCATTTGACATGAGAAAGGATGAAAAAAAAAATCCAGGAATAAAATGGAATGATGGCACATGGTCAAAGCAAAGCAATTGTCAAAAGGACACCTATGGAAAAAGGTTTGGAAAGGTATAGGACCTACCTCTGTAATATATATATATATATATATATATATATATATATATATATATATATATATATATATATATATATATATATATATTCTGTAGTAGGTACTGTTTATAGATTAGTTCAATTGGGTAGAAAGAACCTCCTAGGAATCTGTTATGACCTGCGTTGTTGTTGGTCTTGGACAATGAAGTCGGTATATGGGTAATTCATAGTATTCATCTAGGCCAAGAATTCCGAAGTTCATTACTGCAGGGGAACCACTTACACCAATCCTAACTCAAAAACACTTGGTGTTGGGATGGGAAAGCCATAATGTAATTCTTGCCAAGTCAATAATTTATCACGTTTTTTTTGCTTTGTAAAGCAACTTTAAGCTGAAATCAGGTTGTCTTCTTTATTAGAAAGTGGGACTTGCTGCTGTTTTCGTTGGGAATTTGTGATCAGGACTCAAGCAACCCAGGGGAATTCTGGTTTGGAAACACTGATCTAGAGACCTGAGTAGATTATTGGACTATATGTCATATACTGTACATTGCATACAAATGGGACACGTTTTGTAGGTCTTGTGTCTTCAGCAAAAGAAGAAATGTATCATGAGGACAGTTATCAGATGTGAAAATTCCTAAGCCAAACCATTTCAACCAGCAGGTGCAGTTACCTAGAGACAGGCGTTTTAAAGCTATTTTTTTTCTCAAATTACAAATTGCATCTGTAAATGTTGGCAATTACTTATCAACAGGAACGCTTAGAGAGACATTGTTAATGTCTATGTGACTGTTCATATTTGATAGCGGTGGAGCTGTAAACAGCCATACCTGCTGCAGAATGGAATTAAAGTGATTCAATGAGATGTGGTTCCCGCCATTGACATCCATGAAATGTATCATGCTCCATGTGACAGTGTATCTATGAGATGTGGTGCATGCCATTGACATCCATGACATGTATCATGCTCCATGTGACAGTGTATCTATGAGATGTGGTGCACGCCATTGACATCCATGACATGTATCATGCTCCATGTGACAGTGTATCTATGAGATGTGGTGCATGCCATTGACATCCATGACATGTATCATGCTCCATGTGACAGTGTATCTATGAGATGTGGTGCACGCCATTGACATCCATGACATGTATCATGCTCCATGCGACAGTGTATCTATGAGATGTGGTGCATGCCATTGACATCCATGACATGTATCATGTTCCATGTGACAGTGTATCTATGAGATGTGGTGCACGCCATTGACATCCATGACATGTATCATGCTCCATGTGACAGTGTATCTATGAGATGTGGTGCACGCCATTGACATCCATGACATATATCATGCTCCATGTGACAGAGTGGAGCCTAATAAAGAACAGCAGAACAGAGGCCTGAAAATAGACAAAGATACAATTTCTGGATTCTTGTTCTTGTACTATTGATTTATCCAAAGTTTCTTGAAAATATTGTGACTATTTAATGTTAGTATACAGTGCTGTGCAAAATTTTTAGGCAGGTGTGCAAATTGAATGAACATAGGGAAATCTAAATCAAATCAATATTTGTGGTGACCGCTTTTTGCCTTCAGAAGAGCATCAATTCTTCTAGCTACACTTTCACACAGTTTTAGAAGGAATTCTGTCTCCTCATGTAGATGTTGAGCTCAAGGCTCTGTGGGGCCATATCATCACATGCAGGATGTCTTGTTCTTCTTTACATTGACAATAATACTTAAAAAGGTTATCCACTACTTTTACAATGATGGCCTATCCTTAGGATAGGTCATCAAGTCTGATCGGCCTGGGTCTGACTCCCCACATCCCCGCCGATCAGCTGCTGCCCAGTGTATGCAGCAGCAGCGGGCAGCTGGAAATGCTCAGTTCCGCAGCTGCCCCGTTAACTGATAGTAGCCACGACGAGGTACTGCACATCCCTTTCCTATTGATTTGAATGGGAAGTGGATATGTATGCAGAGGTCGCTATCAGCTGATCTGCTAAGGATAGGCCATCATTGTAAAAGTATTGGACAACCTCTTTAATGACATTGGCTGTATGTTTGGGGTTGCTTTCTTGCTGCAGAATAAATATGTAATCAGACACTTCCTTGATGGTATTATATAAGAAATAAGCATCTGCTTGTATTTCTTAGAATTGAGATCAAATCCCCAAGTACATTTACAGAAATAGAGCCCCAAACATGCAAAGAACCTCTACCATGCTTCATTGTTGTCTGCAGACAATCCTTATTGTACTGATATCCAGCTCTTCAGCAATCAAGCTGCCTTCTGTTGAATCCAAATATTTCACATTTAGAATCATCTGTCCAGAACACTAACAATTTTTTCATGTTTTTTGCCTACAATTCTTCCATAAACACTGTTTCTGGCCAGCCTTCTCCAAACAGAAGATAGGTGTAGCTACGTTTCTTCCAATTGTGAGCTGATGGCACTGCTGGTAGAGATGAGCAGATCATGTGAAATTCGATTTTGTCGACTTTGTTGACTATTCCCCTAAAATTTGATTTGCAGTGAATCAATTCATGCAAATCTCAAGGACCCTTGTGACCATAAGAGCTTACATTCTACAAGAGAGAGAAAGAGAGGATCCTAATGAGTGTAAGAGCTTACACTCTACAAGAGAGGGAAAGCGAGGATCCTAATGTCTGTAAGAGCTCACACTCTACAGGAGAGAGAAAGCGAGGATCCTAATGAGTGTAAGAGCTTACACTCTAAAAGAGAGGGAATGCGAGGATCCTAATGTCTGTAAGAGCTCACACTCTACAAGAGAGGGAAAGCGAGGATCCTAATGAGTGTAAGAGCTTACACTCTACAAGAGAGGGAAAGCGAGGATCCTAATGAGTGTAAGAGCTTACACTCTACAAGAGAGAGAAAGCGAGGATCCTAATGTCTGTAAGAGCTCACACTCTACAAGAGAGGGAAAGCGAGGATCCTAATGAGTGTAAGAGCTTACACTCTACAAGAGAGGGAAAGCGAGGATCCTAATGTCTGTAAGAGCTCACACTTTACAGGAGAGAGAAAGAGAGGATCCTAATGTCTGTAAGAGCTCACACTCTACAAGAGAGAGAAAGCGAGGATCCTAATGTCTGTAAGAGCTCACACTCTACAAGAGAGAGAAAGAGAGGATCATAATGTCTGTAAGAGCTCACACTTTACAGGAGAGAGAAAGAGAGGATCCTAATGAGTGTAAGAGCTTACACTCTACAAGAGAGGGAAAGCGAGGATCCTAATGTCTGTAAGAGCTCACACTTTACAGGAGAGAGAAAGAGAGGATCCTAATGTCTGTAAGAGCTCACACTCTACAAGAGAGAGAAAGCGAGGATCCTAATGTCTGTAAGAGCTCACACTCTACAAGAGAGAGAAAGAGAGGATCCTAATGTCTGTAAGAGCTCACACTCTACAACAGAGAGAAAGAGAGGATCCTAATGTCTGTAAGAGCTCACACTTTACAGGAGAGAGAAAGAGAGGATCCTAATGAGTGTAAGAGCTTACACTCTACAAGAGAGGGAAAGCGAGGATCCTAATGTCTGTAAGAGCTCACACTTTACAGGAGAGAGAAAGAGAGGATCCTAATGTCTGTAAGAGCTCACACTCTACAAGAGAGAGAAAGCGAGGATCCTAATGTCTGTAAGAGCTCACACTCTACAAGAGAGAGAAAGAGAGGATCCTAATGTCTGTAAGAGCTCACACTCTACAACAGAGAGAAAGAGAGGATCCTAATGTCTGTAAGAGCTCACACTTTACAGGAGAGAGAAAGAGAGGATCCTAATGTCTGTAAGATCTCACACTCCACAAGAGAGGGAAAGAGAGGGCCCTAATGACTGTAAGAGCTTACACTCTACAACAGAGAGAAAGAGAAGATGCTAATGACTATAAGAGCTCACACTCTACAGGAGAGAATTACCAGTGACTCTCAAGATGAAAAATGACTGCTGTAAAAACTGTGCTCCAACTGGGAACCGCTGATCTGTGTTGGACCAGGTACTAAATCTTTTCCCCCCTTGTACAAGGTATGATAATCTGTATCATGTCATAGCTCTGGCGCTCTATCGGGGAGGTCATTCGGCAACTTATCTAATCTCAAAATGTTTAAATTAGCATGAAACTGAAACTCTAACTGCTGTACACCTTCCAATTTCGAAGGGAAGTATACATGATGTGTTTTTCATCTGCTGCATTAATTTTCTTTGTCGACCACTCCATTTATGGTCCTCAACACTGGCCATTTCTTGGGAGTCCACAATGCTGAGAAATACATTAAGATATTTATCCATCATGGGTCTGTTTGACTCCCAATTTCTTCTACAGAAGGACAAAGAGCCCAAACATTCAGCTAATGTCATGTAAAACTAACTTCAGCGTAAAGATGAACAAAGAGTCCTGGAAGTGATGATATGTCCTCCACAGAGACTGATTTCAATGTTATTGAGTCTGTTTGGGATTACATCAAGAGAACGAGTGATTTACACGTTTGCATCTACACAAAATATGTGGTTAGTTCCACAAGATGTTTAGAACAATCTACCGGAAAAGTTCCTTCAAAGACTGTGTCCAAGTGTACCTAGAAAAATTGATTCTGTTTTGAGGGCAAATGGTGGTCACATCAACTATTGATTTGATTAGGTTTCCCTTTTGATCCCTCACTTTGCATTTTGTTAAGGAGAATAATAAACATTTCACAATTTTTTAAACTTTCTGGCTTTGTAGCATTTTTCTATCAGCTGCCTAAACCGTTTGCACATTACTACCAGTATATTTCTAGCTTCTGCTGTCAATGGCTTTCCAAAGAAACAGTTTAATAAAGCGTTCCTAGAAATACTTCTATGGAAAATCAAGATAGCAAGATCACATTGAGAAAATAGAAAAGCAAATTTTGTTTGCATTCAGTTTTTTTTCCCCACTAAAAGCAATGAAACAACATGCCAAAGATATGGTCCTAAAACGTGGAGGAAAATGTGTAACCTACAATAAAGTGCTTTTAACCCCTTCATTACCCGGCAATTTTCCATTTTTTTGTTTTAATTTTTCCTCCCTTTCTTCCAAGAGCCATAACGTTTTTTTTTTTTTATTTTCTATCAAAATAGACATATGAGGGCTTGCTCTTTTCGGGATGAGTTGTACTTTTGGATGAAATCATTTTTTTTACTACTTAGTGTACTAGAAAAGAGGAAACAAAATTCCAAGAGCGATGAAATTGCAAAAAAAGTGCAATTCCACAAATGTTTTTTTTTTATTTTCATTTGCCATGCTCACTATATGGTAAAACTGACCTGGCGGTATGATTTCCCAGGTCAGTATGAGTATGGAGATACCAAACATGTGTAGTTTTACTTTTATTTAATGAGTAAAAAAAAATCAGAAATTTGTAAAAAAAAAAAAATTGCTTTGGGCGTCATTTTCTGAGACCCGTAACATTTTCATTTTTTTTGATACCATCTTTGGGGAGATGCAATGTTTTTTATCGCCTCTTATTGCAAGTTGTGGTGGCCAAAAAAACCCAATTCTGCCGTTTTTTGTTTTCTTTTTTTGCATTGCACAGTTTACCAATTGGATTAATTTATTTTAGATATTGATAGATTAAATACTTCCGAAAATGGTGGTAATGAAAATGTTTTGTTTTTTTTTATTATTGTTTTATTTTTAATGGGGCAAAAGGGGGGTGATTTAATCTTGATTTTTTTTTAATTTTCTTCATATTTTTTACAACTTTTTTTCTCCCTTTTAATTTTATATACTAATCTCTTTAGGGTACTTGAATATGCGATCATCCACATGTTAGTGCTGTACAGAGCAGTGCATCACTGCCAGCATCAGCACTGCTCTGTACAGCAGAATTAGTGACTTCCTATGAATGCCAGCTTGCAGCCGGCATACACAGAAAGGCTATGTGTCCACGTTGCTTTTTACCTGCTTTTTACCTGCTTTTTTGCTGCTTTTTCAACTGCAGCGTTTAATGGCAAAATAGATGTGTTCTGCTTTTCAAGCAAAGTCTATGAGAATTTGGGTTTCTTGTACCCACTATGCAGTTCAAACTGCAGCCTTTTTGTGGCAGAACTTTGGACAAAAACTCAGCTTTGCAGTGCAAAACCCAAATGGCAAAAACAATTGACATGTCAATTGTTTTTGCCATTTGCGTTTTGAACTGCAAAGCAGAGTTTTTGCCCAAATTTCTGCCAGAAAATGGCTGCAGTTTGAACTGCATAGTGCGGACAAGAAACCCAAATTCCCATAGACTTTGCTTGAAAAGCAGAGCACATCTATTTTGCCATTAAACGCTGCAGTTGAAAAAGCAGCAAAAAAGCAGGTAAAAAGCAGGTAAAAAGCAACGTGGACACATAGCCAAAGAGCGTCGTGATAAAGACATCTCCCAGAGACAGAGACACCCTCCAGAGACACCCTCCAGAGACAGAGACACCCTCCAGAGACAGAGACACCCTCCAGAGACAGAGACACCCTCCAGAGACAGAGACACCACCCTCCAGAGACACCCTCCAGAGACAGAGACACCCTCCAGAGATAGAAACACCCCCAGAGACAGAGACACCCCCAGAGACAGAGACACTCCCAGAGATAGAGACATCCCCCAGAGACAGAAACATCCACAGAGACAAAGACACCCCCAGAGACAGAGACACCCACAGAGACACTCTCAGAGATAGAGACATCCCCCCAGAGACAGAGACACCCCCCAGAGACAGAGACACCTCCAGAGACACCCCCAGAGACAGAGACACTCCCAGAGACAGAGACATCCCCAAAGACACTCCCAGAGACACTCCCAGAGACAGAGACACTCCCAGAGACAGAGACATCCCCCAGAGACAGAGACACCCCCAGAGACTCTCCCAGAGACAGAGACATCCCCTAGAGACAGAGACACCCCCAGAGCAGAGACACCCCCAGAGACAGAGACACTCCCAGAGACAGAGACATCCCCAGAGACACTCCCAGAGACACTCCCAGAGACAGAGACACTCCCAGAGACAGAGACATCCCCCAGAGACAGAGACACCCCCAGAGACTCTCCCAGAGACAGAGACACCCTCACAGACACTCCCAGAGACATTCCCAGAGACAGAGACACTCCCAGAGACCAAGACAGAGCATCAGCTAAACCCCAGCTATCATGATAACCCATTGGCACCCCATGATCTCGTCACGGTGCCACTGATGGAAGTGGGGAATAACACCCTTCCAGCCGGTGCATGTTAAATCCCACTGTCAAAGATTAACAGCAGGTTTTAACTGGTTAACAGTATCAGGTGGATCTCTCATCTCAGACATAACAGTATGTTAAGGGTCGTAAAAAGGTTAATTAGGTAATCAAATTCGCAGATAAATGTATCTTTTAAAGGGAATCTGTCACCAGGTTTTTGCTCCCCCATCTGAGAGCAGCATAATGTAGAGACAGAGACCCTGATTCTAGCGATGTGTCACTTACTGAGCTGGTTGCTGTCATTTTGGTAAGTCAATGATTTCTCTGCTGCAGATCTAGCAGTTATACAGACTCATGAATATGCTGGACTACCTGGCAGCACACCAAGTAGTCCTGTAATGATAATCTACTGCTGATTAAACAGAAATGTTATAAAAACTACACTAAGCAGCCAAATAAGTGATATCGCGGGAATCAGGATCTCTGTCCCTATGTTATGCTGATAGCAGATTAGGTGGCAGAAGCCTTGTGACAGATTCTTTTTAAAGGGGCAGTTGTTTAGAAAAATAAGGACAACTTAGAATAACTATGCACGACATCCATGGCATACATCCAAAAATGATTAAAATACAGAACAGTCTTTTAGTGTCTTTTCAGAGAGGCTTTATTGTGCTATGGTTAATCACTACTTTCTGATTTTATAACAGGAATGATGGTTGGGGTGAGTGTACAGTAAATACTATTAAAAAGAAGCTGTCACTTGAGATGACATTTAACAAAACCTTTCTTCTAAGAGGTTTAGAAGATTCTTTAGACTGTGTCCTAATGTTTTGGGCACCTAAAGTTTTTCCCTCTGTAGCTTAGTTGGGGTAGTACTGCTATTCTAGGTTTGTTGTTTGGCTTTTCTTCTTTACTTTGATCTTTCTTGTAACAGCAATATACTTTGAACATAACAGATTAATAGAGAACATTCATATGGGGAATATAGTGGATGAAAGCCGCAGTTATGTAAGTTGAGTATAGGTGTCATTGTGAAGCCCCGCAGGTGTTGTGTCGGTGTCGGTGCGTTACCTTCAGGGACTCCACGTTGCTGGATCTCCGTCACTGGTAGGGAATCTTCAGTTTTGATCGTGACGCCACTCTCAGATTTGCGGTCAGAGGGGACCGCCACTGCAGATTAGGAGGCACCTGGGGCTGATGGTGGGTGCAGTCGGGTGTAGTAGCCTCCTGAGAGTGAGGCAAGCCCCAGGGCCCTTTGTAAAGCTGTAGTACCACAAGTCGCAGAATGACCACACACAGGCAGAGTGTCTTTCAGGGTTTTTACTCACTTCAGGTGGCAGGGTGAGTAACCCGGGCGTAGCTGGGATGAACCAGGTGGGAACCAGGTATCCTTCCGGCTGACTGTATGAGGGTGACTACAAACTCGCCTTCCTTAGCCCTTGGTGGTTTGGGGTGACCCCGACTTTGAGTCCCTATGGGGGTCACCCAGGGAAGATGCTCCAAGCCTCTCTCCCCTTCTTGTTTTGCCGTGTGCTTGTTCCCCGGGCCAGGCCACTCCAGCCTCTTGCCTCCTGTGACCTATGGGCCCTACTTGCGGTTACGTGGCTGCGGCTTTTGGTTGTTGTGGTGTGGGCTGTAAGAGCCCCACACCGGCAGGTTTAGCAGGGAAAGGTGAATCTATCCTCGCTTCGGGATCTGCCGCCCGGTTGGGCCTGGTGCTCTCTAGAAGTCTCCTTACTTCCCACTCCGTGCACTCTCTAGCTGAAGCTGGCTTTCAGGCAGCACTCCTAGTTGACCGTTCTCCCCCGTCTGTAGTCACTGCGCGGGCGCTGTTAGACAGCATCAGCCCCACAGGTCTGCTCCTCACTGAGCCCTATGGAGTTCTCTGCTCTAACTGACTCACTGCTCCTCCTCTCCTGTTCTTGCCTACGCCACCTAGCAACCAGACTCTCCACCACACCCCTTGAGAGGAGATGGAGGCTTTTAACCCCCTGCCACTATTCCAGTGGAGGTATAGGCTTTGCCCCCTCCTGGGATCCCCAGGGGTCCTCTCATGGGTACATGTGTGAGACCTGATCACTATGCGCCTGTGTTCCACACCCCTGTCAGCCTTCTGGATTACCTGTATTGTACTGTCCCCAGCATGGGTGCAGTACTCAGTGGTGCCTGACCAGGTCAGGGGCGCCACATTCCCCCTTAGTTATCACCAGCACGTCCTCGGGCTGCAAGACAACATTTTAAAATGCATAAAACATTAAAACATGGTAAAACATTTAAAAGCACCAGGTATCAGACATCACCACCCTCCACCCACAAGTCCGTTAACCCACCCAAAACCCTCTCAGGAGGCAGGTCACCGGTCCTGTTGGTAACCAGGTCTGGGCCATCCGTTTCCCCAGACCTTTCCTCCAATCTTCCTCTCCCGTTGGCCGCGACTTCAGCCACTTCTGGCAGGATGTAGAGGCGGCTTTCATGGGCTGGTGGTTTCAGGGTATACCTGGCCTGGTGGATCCGCGCCGTCAGCCTCTTCTAGCAGGATGCAGAGGCGGCCTCCACAGTTGGTGCTGGCCAGGTACCCTCTTTGTGGTGGTGAGCCAAGGCCCCATAAACAGGCGTGCTCTCTGGTCGCAGGTGAGCCAAGGCCCTTTTCTACGGACGGGCCCCCCTGGTTGCAGACGAGCCAAGCCCCTAAACAGGCTGGCCCTGGTGGTGGTGCCACTGGTGTAACTATTTACACTGCGAGAGTTTGTGGCTATAGCAAGTTCATAGCCTTAAGGTTTATTTCTCACAATAGTTTTTGTGGGCGCATTTCTTAAACGTTGCAAACAAAACTTTCAAAACTTTAACTTCTGTACTTCTTTTCTGTACTTTACTTTACTCCTCTTTTTCACTAGGGCGTGGGCATGTAGGGCACCGGCACCTGTGACTTTCTTGCTCTTTGTCTCTTTCTTCATCTGTGGTTGCCTCATCTATAGGTTCTTTATCTTTCCTTTCTTGGTCTGCATCTGATTCCTTTTCTGTATCTGTTTCTTTATCTCTGTCTTGTCTTTCTTGTCTTTCTTGTCTTTCTTGTTGCAGGGGATGGCTGTAAGGTTTGTTGGGACATAGCGTTACGCCCAGAGCATACAATCCTCTTTCGCCTTGATGCAGGGTGAACTGAACGGAATCTCCCATCTTTAGATTTCTGCAAGGGTGTCCTCTAGGCAGGTGTGCGCTGACATCTCTCCTGTTAACAAATATTCCCTTTTTGATGCCAGGTGCTACAATAAATCCATAGCCGCTTCTCAGATTAAAGTCTTCCACTACGCCATAACACAGGGGTCCTCTAGCCTGGCTTTTGGCCCTTCTCAGGGACCGTTTCTCCTGTAGGTCTCTGGCGGTGACTTCCTTCTGCTCTGGAGACTGTGGGGCTGGAGCATACTGTGTTCTGTGGCGCCGTGTCTTGCGGGCTGGGTTCTGTAGAGGGCAGCTCACAAACTCCCAGGTGAGGTCTTGGGGCTGATCTTCGTCAACAGACGGTGTCGGGTCTTCCTCATCCCAGCGAGAGTATGGCAGCATTTCCGGCTCTGAATACACATCTGCTGCGGGTGGCACTGGAGTCGGAGTCAACCCTTCTGCTTCCTGGCCTCCTCTCCCCCTTAGTTCTTCTTGGCACTCCGGCTGTGGCAGTGCTGGGGATGGATGCTCTTCAGCCGGCCCAGGTGGGGGACTCTTTGGTGTAGCTGCTGCAGGAGTTAGCAGGAGACTCTTTGGGGTATGCGGAGGGGGTATGTACTGGCTCACCAACCATTGTGGAAATTTGGCCTCCAGGTCAGCCCTCATCTGCCAATATGCAGGGTCTTCACCCACCGTGGGCTGCCTATCAGGGACCTCTGTGGGCCGGGGAGCGGTGTCTGCTCTGGCCTTACAGGCCGGGGTAAATGATGAGGTAGTCTTTTCTTGGCGGGCCGCGCCTGGCATGGCGGCGGCCTGGTCTTGGCGGGCCGCGCCCTGTATGGCGGCGGCCTGGTCTTGGCGGGCCGCGCCCGGGATGGCGGCGGCCTGGATCAGTGTCGCTGTTGCAGGGGGCTCTGTGCAGGCTGGGCTGGACGTCGCTGCAGCAGTCTGGGCTTGGCGGGCCGCGCCCTGTATGGCGGCGGCCTGGTCTTGGCGGGCCGCGCCCAGGATGGCGGCGGCCTGGTCCTGGCGGGCCGGGCAGGGCATCGCTGCAGGGACTGGGTCTTGGTGGGCCGAGCAGGGCATCGCTGCAGCCGCTGGGGCTTGGAGGGCCGCACCTGGCGTGGCTGCGGCCTGCTTCAGCGTCGCCGCACCGGACGCCTCTTCAGGGACCGCGGACGTGGCAGCAGGGGTCGGGGCACTTGCGCGGGCCGGGGCATCATTCGACTCACCCGTTGTTGGTAGCACTGGGGTCTGCGTCGTCGCCGTCCCGCCTGACACCCGGCGCGCAGCTCTCCCTTCATAGGCCCGAACCGCCGCGGTCATCTCCTGCAGTTCCATCCGTTCCTCCCGAATCTGCTCCACGACCCGGGTCTCCAGCCGGTTGCAAAACTGGGCCAGCTCTCGGTACCACCAGGCAGCGGAGCCTGGTTCTGGGTTCCTGCGGTCAGACGCCATTTCTTCTGCGCCGTCTTCTGCACGGTCTCCCAGCAGTGGACTCTTCGCTGCCTCCTGTAACAAGCTGTCCAGCTTCTGCTCTGCCTCTTTCAGTAGCTCCTCTCCCAGCAGCAGGCTTGTGGCTTCCTTTCCTTCCCGCCGTCTCTCGACGCTTCCACTCTCATAGCTGGCAAGGTCAGAACTCTGCAGGGGATCTCTGGGTAGCCACGCCTCTTCGTGGGCGGTAACTTCTTCCAGCGCGGGCTGCTGTTGTTTTTCAGCGCGCTTTTCATGGTGGCAATATGGCGGCGCTTCCAATTTTTCAAGCGGACCGCCCAGGCACATGGTCACCTGTCTGAACAGGTCTAGTCCTCATCCTGTTCGTGACGCCAGATGTGAAGCCCCGCAGGTGTTGTGTCGGTGTCGGTGCGTTACCTTCAGGGACTCCACGTTGCTGGATCTCCGTCACTGGTAGGGAATCTTCAGTTTTGATCGTGACGCCACTCTCAGATTTGCGGTCAGAGGGGACCGCCACTGCAGATTAGGAGGCACCTGGGGCTGATGGTGGGTGCAGTCGGGTGTAGTAGCCTCCTGAGAGTGAGGCAAGCCCCAGGGCCCTTTGTAAAGCTGTAGTACCACAAGTCGCAGAATGACCACACACAGGCAGAGTGTCTTTCAGGGTTTTTACTCACTTCAGGTGGCAGGGTGAGTAACCCGGGCGTAGCTGGGATGAACCAGGTGGGAACCAGGTATCCTTCCGGCTGACTGTATGAGGGTGACTACAAACTCGCCTTCCTTAGCCCTTGGTGGTTTGGGGTGACCCCGACTTTGAGTCCCTATGGGGGTCACCCAGGGAAGATGCTCCAAGCCTCTCTCCCCTTCTTGTTTTGCCGTGTGCTTGTTCCCCGGGCCAGGCCACTCCAGCCTCTTGCCTCCTGTGACCTATGGGCCCTACTTGCGGTTACGTGGCTGCGGCTTTTGGTTGTTGTGGTGTGGGCTGTAAGAGCCCCACACCGGCAGGTTTAGCAGGGAAAGGTGAATCTATCCTCGCTTCGGGATCTGCCGCCCGGTTGGGCCTGGTGCTCTCTAGAAGTCTCCTTACTTCCCACTCCGTGCACTCTCTAGCTGAAGCTGGCTTTCAGGCAGCACTCCTAGTTGACCGTTCTCCCCCGTCTGTAGTCACTGCGCGGGCGCTGTTAGACAGCATCAGCCCCACAGGTCTGCTCCTCACTGAGCCCTATGGAGTTCTCTGCTCTAACTGACTCACTGCTCCTCCTCTCCTGTTCTTGCCTACGCCACCTAGCAACCAGACTCTCCACCACACCCCTTGAGAGGAGATGGAGGCTTTTAACCCCCTGCCACTATTCCAGTGGAGGTATAGGCTTTGCCCCCTCCTGGGATCCCCAGGGGTCCTCTCATGGGTACATGTGTGAGACCTGATCACTATGCGCCTGTGTTCCACACCCCTGTCAGCCTTCTGGATTACCTGTATTGTACTGTCCCCAGCATGGGTGCAGTACTCAGTGGTGCCTGACCAGGTCAGGGGCGCCACATCATATTGAAAAATCATTAAAGATTGTTTATGACATGGTGTAGACAGCATGCATTCTGCACTGGCGGCTGTACGTTACCTGGATTTATATATACCTGGGACAGAAGAGATCATTATAACACAGAACACTGTGTCTCCCAGTTCATCATCTCAATTGTTCCATTGAATTTTTGAAGCTATGTATATTCTGTAAGCAAATAGGTACTGCTAGATAGAAAAGCATGTAATATTCTCAGAGGAGAAAATAAGGTCTGGTCTACTGGCTTCTGCTGGTGTTCCATCATTCACAGAATTATAAATCAGAGATGCTAGCCTGATGGAGGAACTTATGTTTCCACTAAAAATAATAAGAATGCTCAAAGGTCTTATCTACACAAAGTGAGCTCAAAGTACAAAAAGAAGATGCTGAGCATCAAGGTCAGACGGAGAAGAAACTGGAGTCCTTCCAGCTATCTGCCAATCACTATAACCATGCTACACTTGGTTTAGGCTCATATATTACATTTGAGGAAAATGTATTGTCTGCAGTTCAATTCCTCATAATATTGCAGTTCTTGGGCCTAAACGAATTTTGAGAATTTTATATATCTCTCCACTTAAGAAACTATTCAAGTTGTCTCTTCAGGGAGGAAGGAGACAAACTCTAGTGCCACCTATTGGAAGTAGCAATCCTAAAAGTCAAAAGTGACTCTCCAACGACCCTTTTCATATGACCTAGGATTTATGTCAGATTAGAATCTCAATTTGCAGACACGGTGTTTCGGGATGATTGTCCCTCGTTAGTGCAAAGTATGAGACTGATCTGGCTGAATGAGAAGGTCTACTGTGGTCTCAGGGGAAAACTATTCTCCTTGCGGAGACTGACAAACCAGTATGGCTGTCAGTGGTGAGGAGTCTTATAGCTGCAATGCTCCTCTGGGAAATATTCAAATTGTCTCTTCAGGGAGGAAGGAGACGAACTCTAGTGCCACCTATTGGAAGTAGCAATCCTAAAAGTCAAAAGTGACTCTCCAACGACCCTTTTCATATGACCTAGGATTTATGTCAGATTAGAATCTCAATTTGCAGACACGGTGTTTCGGGATGATTGTCCCTCGTTAGTGCAAAGTATGAGACTGATCTGGCTGAATGAGAAGGTCTACTGTGGTCTCAGGGGAAAACTATTCTCCTTGCGGAGACTGACAAACCAGTATGGCTGTCAGTGGTGAGGAGTCTTATAGCTGCAATGCTCCTCTGGGAAATATTCAAATTGTCTCTTCAGGGAGGAAGGAGACGAACTCTAGTGCCACCTATTGGAAGTAGCAATCCTAAAAGTCAAAAG
The DNA here is from genome assembly GCF_048569485.1 of Anomaloglossus baeobatrachus. NCBI lineage: Eukaryota > Metazoa > Chordata > Amphibia > Anura > Aromobatidae > Anomaloglossus > Anomaloglossus baeobatrachus. The sequence goes on from NC_134360.1 coordinate 165,052,560, forward strand.
TGACTTTCCAAGACTCCTTACAACTGACACACAGATTGGTCTGTCAGTCTCCGCAAGGAGAATAGTTTTCCCCTGAGACACTTAAGAAACTATAACACATCTTTTAAATTCCCTGCCTTTCCAGCTCGGCTGCTCCGGTAGTCCACACCAGTCCTAGAGGTGATCTCCTGCACACATCATTCATACAGACACTGTATTTAGTCCCTGACCTCAGAAGTGGTGCCGGCAGTGAGCAATGATTGACCGCAGTGATCGAGTGATTGATATTTGTGGCATCATTGCTGGATCAGAACAATGGCATTAGGGGTAGAAGGTGGGATTTCAAAGATTATATTTGTCATGTTGCCTGCTGCCCACTGAATTTAATCCAGGAAAATCCCTTAACACTTTAGTGATAACTTTAACTGACCAAGAGGCGGTGCGCCCCCAGTCATGAGCTGCTCCGTAGAGTTGGTCCATCAGTGGGATCTGAGGTTTAGTGTTATGAAGGTAAATAAAAAAACAAATTAACCGTATAAAATTGTGCTGTGAAAATAGTGTTCAGTGTCTGAAAGGTATGATAGATATCACAAAATAGCACTTAGTATGTAATAGTATCACAAAGAGTAAAGAAAAGCTGGTCCAAGTTTGGAGATGCACTCACTTACACAGCCCTTCCTGTCCCTAGTGTATAGCATTGTGAGAGAGTAAAAAGGGTTGGTATGTTATGGAGAGATTTTCAGCATTGGAGGACATTAGAATCAGCAACAAACTGCACATACCCAACACTGGGCAAACAGCTGCTTATTTCATGAAAGGATAACTATCATATTAATTTTTTAGGTGGTATTTTTCCTGAGACCCCACCGAATGCTCTCACAAATGCTTACTTCTGAGAAAGCATCGCTGAGCTCCTGTATGAGTGTCCGCACAGAGATCTATGGACTCATATATACTATATAGGCCCATATACATACTACTGAGCCCATATATATACTAATGAGCCCATATATTAGCCCGTATACATACTAATGAGCCCATATATGATGGGTCCATATACATACTACTGAGCCCATATATAAGCCCATATACATACTAATTAGCCAATATACATACTAATGAGCTATGTATAAGCCAATATACATACTAATGAGTCCATATATGATGAGCCCATATACATATTAAGGAGCCAATATATGAGCCCATATACATACTAATCATCCCATATATGATAGGCATATATACATACTACTGAGGCCATATATTAACCCATAGACATACTAATGAGTCCATATATGATGGGCCCATATACATACTACTGAGCCCATACAAGCTCATATACATACTAATTAGCCCATATACATACTAATGAGTCCATATATGATGAGCCCGTATACATATTAATGAGCCAATATATGAGCTTATATACATACTTATACATACTAATCATCCCATATATGATTAGCCCATATACATACTTACATACTAAAGAGCCCATATACATACTAATGAGTCCATATATGAGCCCATATACATACTAATGATCTCATATATGAATATGTATACATACTAATGAGTCAATATATGAAGCTATATACATACTAATGATCCTATATATGATGAGCCCATATACATACTAATGAGTCCATATATGAGCTCATATACATACTAATGATCCCATATCTCACTTTGTCTGGAAACTTAGCACGGCTGTTTTCGGAAGTGTACAATATTTTGAACAATACTGTATCTGGAGATGGTGGTGGGGTCTCAGGACTAAGACGCACTGATCTATAGAACATTTAAAGGAGATTAACATGTATAGAAAATTAAATTATAGATCATAATATGTCCCTTGACCAGTCTCAAGGTGCCCATATCCCTTAGATAACTCCTGACCATCCCCATAAACATGAAAGTCCTGTTCCACAGAAATGTTAGAAAGGAGATGACATTAAGACACTGTCGGACTTCTCTGGTGATGGTTTATCTTTGAGAAGAGACAAAAAAGGTGCCCTCCATACACTTGGATGGTTACTGACTTCAGCTGACTTCTGTATGCATGTATATGGGGGATCTTAAGTATTGTTTTTCCATGAACTTATGGAGTTAAATAAAACCATCATTATACTTACTACCATAAAATCCACTTGACATTACTGAAAAAGAGAAACTCTGAGGGTAACTTACCACTGCACCCTTCTCTCCCGCTGGCCCTTCTTTTCCAGGATGTCCCTAAAATAGATGGTTAAAGTTAGATTGGATTCCTCCTTTACTTTCCTGATAATGAGACATATAATTAAAGATCCATAATATGCACAGCCCTAAATGATGTTACAAGCTCGCCGAGCACGGATTCTGCTGAAACAAGAACTTCAGCTCAATGTCCAGCAAATGTATCTCTCCATAGGGGCCTCTGTGAGGAATCGAGGAAACCAGAAGACTGCAACGCACAATTGATAGCCGGCGTTCAGATTGAAGTCATATTAAAGTAATGTTTTCTAGACTAATTGGGATTAACACAAAAAGAACAGAAATCGGAGGAGGTAATTGGGCTTGATTCACAAAAGGTCAATAAAATATTCATTCATTTCTGCGCTTTGTTTCTTATTGTCATTTGATTAGTAACTGGCAATAAAATAAAGCAAAGCCATAATGATGAAAAGTGAATAGCAAATGATGGTAATGTAGCAAAACCGAGAACTATACGAGCACCAGCTTATATCATGTCGTAGCTTATTTATTTCCCAGGCAATAATACTGATCTAACACCGACATTAATAACAGTTTAACGTGGCTCCCTATAATTGATAAATGTTCCCATAAATTAGAGTTTTGTAACCATGATCTGAAATACAGGTTGCTTTATGAGTTAATTGGTGCAGTTAGTGAATATCTACAATTATTACTCATTTACTCACTTTAAATGGATGCAATTTAACAACTAGTAAAATGAGTGTGTAATCTGCTAAATTATTCCACCCAACATACATGAGGAGCCATGATTTTCATGTTTTGAGCCCAGCAGTATCTCAAGAACATGTATATGAAGCTTGTTTGGCATTGTGACTCCCCATATATAGTAGTTTTCTGCTTAAAGGGGTTGTCAGGAACTTATCAATTATAACTGTGCCATGGCATAAGTCACCAATAAAAGGTTGGTGGGGATCACCAACCAGCTGCCCCACTTATCAGCTGACATATGTGCCAGAGGGCTGGATATCAGTGATCTATGAGGCACAGCATGGTAACCCTGTACATCCCTTAGGCGGGCTTTACACATTGCGACATCGCTACCGATATATCGTCGGGGTCACGTCGTTAGTGACGCACATCCGGCGCTGGTAGCGACATCGCAATGTGTAAATCCTAGGCGCGAAGATGAACGAGCACAAAAGCATAAAAAATCGCTGATCTGTGTCACGTCGTTCATTTCCATAATGTCGTTACTGCTGCAGATACGATGTTGTTTGTCATTCCTGCAGCACCACACATCGCTGTGTGTGAAACCGCAGGAACGACAAACATCTACTTACCTGCCTCCACCGACAATGCGGCAGGACGGAGGTGGGCGGGGTGTTACATCCCGCTCATCTCCGCCCCTCTGCTTCTATTGGCCGGCCATTTAGTGACGTTGCGGTGACATCGCTGTGACGCCGAACGCACCTCCCCCTTGAAGGAGGGATTGCTCGGCGGTCACAGCGACGTCGCCAACAAGGTATGTGCGTGTGATGCTGCTGTAGCGATAATGTTTGCTACGGCAGCAAGCACCAAATATCGCATGTATGACGGGAGCGGGTGCTATCGCGCTCGACATTGCTAGCAATTGCCAGCAATGTCGCAGCGTGTAAAGCCCGCCTTTATGGCCACTGTTGAGTATATCATCTTATCTCCCATTTGAAGGAGTCCTATTCCCTTTCACTAGAATGGGAGATAAAATGACATACTCGGCAGTGGCCACTAAGTGATGTACAGGGCTTATATCGTCCCTGTTGCTGGAGATGATTTTGGTTCATCCTTGGGAGTGCTGGGTGTTGGACCTACTCCCAGAGTATTTTTTAGTGTGCAGCAATATACAATTTGGGCAGTAATAAAGCAAATACATGCAGTAATAAAAAAAAATATGGCCAGGCTATATGACAGTGATATTATAGGGAGGGTATATACTAACTAGAACTACAACTGTCTCCCACCATTCCCCAGGGTCAGAGAGCACTAACCACATGCGAAGATGGTCTGTTTCACTTTCTTTCCCAGTCTCTGCACATAAGCTCCGCCCCTGAAGTCATGTGATGGTGACATACTCCCAGGCCCTTCTCCACTCTACTGACCAATGTGGTTGTCTGTGTACCAAGATGGAGTTTACAGGCTGCACAGGCGCTCGGCCATGCAGATATCTAATATTATAATTGTGTAATCAAAATCTCCTTGCACAATTTGCATATGATTACAAGCCTAGTGTGCCTACAGGTAAACGTGCTTAATCATTCCCAACTATCATGCTATATACTGGGGACCACAAGGACAATGAGCAAAATGCTCATTCATTGGGTGATCAGGTCATTTATGGCGAAGTAAAAGCCATCATTATCGGCAGCACATTGCCCAGTATAAATGAAGAATGTGCTGTCGACAATATTATACAGTGTTTGGAAAAGATTTATCCCAATAATGATCATGAGTTCACATTGATTTTCCTCAGCCATATAAAGATGCCATTAAAAGAGCATCCATCGACTTCTGAATTGCTAAATTGCTAAAGGGCCAAGACTAGCCTGTCTATATCGGCCATCTGCTAGATGGAATTAATAGTCTGTGGTAATTTTTTATAGATGATGCATATACTGTGGATCTGAGTAACCACAGACCTTATAATATATATATATATATATATATATATATATATATATATATATATATATATATATATATATATATATATATATTTATGTAAAAAAAAAAAGTTTGCACATGATACCCAGCGATGCAGACTGGTTATGTAGAGTGGATGCATACTGTGATTAGAGTCAATATTGTTCTACTTACTGGGGGTCCGTCAGCTCCAGGTAGTCCAGGCAGACCAGGCTTTCCATTTGGTCCCTATGTATAAAGAGTACACAAAATATAGATAATGTTGGGAGGAAAGAGATATAGCGCACATTGCAAAAAAGAAAATACATGAAATGCTCCTTAGCAGATAGACTTTTTGTATAATTCTACATCTCAGCTTCCTCCCTTCCCTTCCACAAGACGTTTTACTGAAGTAATACACAATTATGAAGCAATTAAATAAGTAATCCGCAGAATACTGCTATCAGAAACAGGATCCGTCTTTCATCTTAAGGACAAATCTGTTACAAAGTTACTAAATAACTTTGCCTCCTTTTTGCCTCATTTATAAAAATGCACAGAATTATTTTCTTTTCATTTAGTTACTTTACATATAAAACTTTGAAGAGTTTTTAACATTTTACATACAAACAACCCTCACCCTAAACTAAAATATCCTGGAATAAAAGTTCTTCTACATTCAGGCTGTTAGTATAGTGCAGGTGTCCAAATGGAGAAATACTGACGATGGAGCTGGGCAAAATTTCTAATTCATCACAACTAATTATGATACTATGGCGATTTTTTTTTTACAAATTTGGCATTGGGCTTTATGGAAATCCAGAAAGTTATCACGATGCATCAATTAGTTTTAAAATGTACTTTATACTACATCTGTAAGGCTCTATTCACATCTGTATTTGAGGATATTGATGAAAATACCAATCAGAATCTCAGACACGTTGACTGAAACGCAATAGCCACAGTATGGTTATAGGATCTAATACGTTCCGCTGTTGTGTGGTATGTAAGGAGATCAGCACTGACAATACATCTGATATATGGCTTTATTCATGAAAATACCAATCAAAATCTCAGACACCTTGACCAAAACACGATAGTCCCTGTATGGCTTATGTGGTCCATGGGCACCACTGTTGTGTGGTATGTAAGGAGATCAGCACTGACAATACATCTGATATACAGCTTTATTCATGAAAATACCAAACAAAATCTCAAACACCTTGACCTTAAAGCGATAGCTCGAGTTTAATTTATAGGGTCCAATGGTTGCTACTGTTGTCTGGCATGTAAGGAGATTAGCACTGACAATAAATCTGATGTACTGCTTCATTCAGGAAAATATCAATCAAAATCTTAGACACCTTGACCGAAACGCGATAGCCCTGTATGGCTTATGTGGTTCATGGGCAACACTGTTGTCTGGCATGTAAGGAAATCAGCACAGACAATACATCTGATATACAGCTTTATTCATGAAAATACCAATCAAAATCTCAAACACCTTGACTAAAACACGATAGCTCGAGTATGATTTATAGGGTCCAATGGCTACTACTGTTGTCTGGCATGTAAGGAGTCCAGCACTGACAATACATCTGATGTACTGCTTCATTCATGAAAATACCAATCAATCTCAGACACCTTGACCGAAATGCGATAGCTCCTGTATGATTTATAGGGTCCATGGGCCGAGTCAGTGTTGTCTGGCATGTAAGGAGTTCAGCACTGACAAAACATCTGATGTACTGCTTTGTTGATGGAGTGTAACAATGGAATTAAAAAATAAGCATAGTCTAAGTGTAGTATATGTATTTATTATATTTTTATAGCTCTTAATGAAGTATTGTGGATTAACCTTTCACCCTTCTTGGTAAATGTGACTGGAATAAACAAACTTGGAGTTTTATATGTTTTCCATACTATAAAAATGTATAAAAGTACAAGAGATAAGTCACATACCTCCTCACCAGATGCCCGCTGGTTATACAATATGTCTAAGCTATGTCTACTCAGATTTCCTAGCAGACATGAGCACATAAAGGAGCGTCTACTTTCTAAGGTATTTTCCATATATGCTCCAGATGACATTATATAATCAACCTATACTGCTTCTGGAATGAATGACTCGTATTGCTTTGATACTCATGATTTCACGCAGCAAAAAATCACACTTTGCTGTAGAACTTTCTGCAAACTTTCACCCAACTCCAAGTAAATATCAATTTCTTCTTAGTCTGAATGTCTCTATTCAAACAAAAATGAAGCAGGCCAGTCTATACAACAATAATTAAGGAGGGAAAAAGTTACCTTGTCACCAGGGGGACCAATCGGACCTTGTGGACCAGGCAGACCCTGTGTAAAAAGAAAAACATTATATCTCAGGATCTCATTCATTGCTGTGTGCGGAGAACAGACCTGCGCTTCATGACATTGCCACAGTGTGCCGCATTCCTGAGCCCACGCGCTGCGGCCAGTAGTCAGATGCACAATCTCTCATTATTCTCCAGTCTCCCTACTCAAACCTGTACAGACAGAAGGTGCTGATGTGCCCGCGGCGGACAGCTTCTACCTCTTGGGATCATCTCACTAAGTAATATAAACTCTATTTTCAACAACATCAGTTTATAAAAGAAGATGATAGCTTATCTTACCCAAAGATTCCTGAGGTCTTACCATTGAATCCCCAGCTAAATTGCCCATTTTTCTGTAAAGGATATCGCTCAGTAAAATCAGCCACCCCAAACCGCGTATATAAAAATGCAGGTTTTTGGAATGTAAATCTATCAACACCAATGTATCTTCTATCTAATGCTGAATTCTCTATTAAAGGGGCTGTCCACTATTTGGACAATCCCTTCTCAATCCACATGTTTTCCTCCGCTAATTATATTCACCTCCAGTGCTCTTCCAGCAGTGTCGGCACTTGCTCTTCAGGGGGTCACGTGATATTGTTATGTAACGCAAGCACTGGGTTCAATCACCACCAAACCTCACTCTCCCTGCCTTTGGACAAATCAAACATCAAGAAAATGTAAGTGCTGTTGCTGGCCACTCACTTCCTTTAGATGTTTGATACATTCGAAGATAAGAAGAGTCAAGCTGGTGGTGATTGTGTGCAGGGCTCAGGTAATGTAACAACGTCATGTGACCCCAGGAGAGCAAGTGCCAACACCACTGCAATGGCACTGGCACCAGAGGTGAGTATAAGCGTTTGGGTCCCTTGTTTTTGCTTAATTGCCTGAATATTAAGTCAACCCATGACTACAGAATTCACGTCTCATCCATAGTCTTAGGCTCTGATTCATAAAGACTAACGATTTCCACCCCAGTCTTCACCTATTTGGGTTGGGCACAAAAACATAGACGTTGTTTTGTGCCTAAAAAAAAACAAACAGTGCCTAAAATTTGGTCAGACAGAGCAGAAAGTGACTCCGGCCGATACTCCTGAATCCTGTCTTCCATGGCTTCAGATAAGAGCCTCGACAGTGCCACTGTCATGTGGCAAAAACATTGTGTGAACCTGGCCTAGACTCAACTAACTTTTCAAGAAGATGGCTGACTTGGCCCAGGATTGCACAAATAGCAAAATGTTCGCACAACTATTAGTTGCGCCAACATTTTGTAACATCTCAAACTGTTTTATGCCAGAATTTGGCAAAGACTGTTAGATGAGTACAAACCGCAAAACGTGGATTTGTGAAACTGATGGAGGTCTCAAAATTTTGCTGCAGAATGTGAGTCCGTACAATAATTATCCCTATTGTTATTAGATGCTGAATACATCTAAATATTCAAAATATGAATGTGGTTCAGAAAATAATTGATTTGCGTTGTAGGTGGAGTAGATGCAGAATTCGGAGCAGAGTCTACATCGAAATCCATGTCAACCTATGAACATAGCCCGATACTTTATCCTTCGTTACTTTGCATGCTTCCCTGCTGGTCATTGTACTGCATATTGTCAGGTTACAATTATTGTTATCCCTCAGGACTAAAATGTTATTACAGTATGTTTATGGCTGAAATAATGAATTTGACCAAATAAGTAATTCTGTCGAAACCAATCTTGTACTCTAGACTATATAGAAATAACTGGAAAAATACAATGTGGTAAAATAGTAGTAGCCTAGAAAATGACATTACACTAAGGAATCTTATAGATTCTAATGAAAGAGCAATGGAGAGAGGATATTAGAAAGAGAACAGACAGTTTTATATGCAGTAGATAAAATCCAATTAGTAGTTTATGACAATTATACTATTGTTACACAGCACGTACTTGGGGTCCTGGAATCCCTTGTTGACCGCCTGGTCCAGGTTCACCTTGAGGCCCCTAAAATGCACAACAGTAAATTACAATATTGTTCATTTCACATTCATTTATGGTTATTACCATGTTATATGATAAAATGTATAGTTATTAATTATTGAAAGCAAATCTATAGCTGTAGTGTGAAAATTAATCAGATTCTTCAAAAATATCATGCAGCTATATGGTGGTCAGGAATACTGCCCTACGGCACTGATATAGGCACAATGAGTCAACTAGGGCAATATCCAGATGGAATTAGTACTTTTATGGTGTTTATTCCAAGCATTCTGGTTCCTCCCAGATTCTTATCAAACTTTAACTGGCTTTCTGATAACATGTCCTGATTGGCTGGTGTAAATCCATAAAATTGTTACCCAATTGTATATATCATCAGTTGTGTAGTCCTTTAACTTGCTGGTTGGGTTTTGTCATATAGAGTGAGTTTGTTACATGTGAAAGGGAACTTAGAGCCCCACTGCCGGGAGGAAATTAACTTTTTTCCACCTCTCAACACTGACTGACAACCTCAGCAGTGAAATCGTCTGTCAGTCAGTGCAGGGGGTGTGATTACAGCTGCCGCTCACTATATACAGAGCGATTATTGTACCCAAACCAGCACCACCTCTATGACTGAAAGCCAAATACTGTCATGAGGAAAAAGGTTAATTTCCTCCCGGCAGTGGGGATCTAAGTGTAGGCACAGGGCAATAAATCTACAGATTTACCCCATATATGCAGGTTAATAGCGATTTCTACATGGCCAGTTCCCTTTAAGTTCTCTTTTTGGTGGTAAGTTCCTGAGTGTGGACACATCTATATAAAAATTTAACAGGTCAGATCCTTCACTTCCCAACATTATCTGTTGGTGGAAAGTCAGGAAATCCCCATGTAAATGCATGAAGTGCAGTTACATTAATAAGAATAACATATGCTTGGCTACAAATAATGGCAGAAAATAAGTAATAAAAGCCTGAGTGAGTACAAACAATACATTGGCGTTTCATATTTAATTATTAGTCAGTCACCCATGTATCATGAAGGTGCCGCAGTGCACGTATGCACATTGGCACCATGTGCTGAGTAATCTCCATTCGCTTATCAGTGCTTTGCTATTGATTATAAATTTTGGACACTCAGTATAATCTCTTGATGTGGGAAAATAATGTGACTGGCGTTTTCTGCATCTATATGCATATATAATGTCCTAGCAACCTGGTGAGCCACTATGCCTCATTATTCTGCACTTGCACTTTAATCCTTTCCAATTATGAAGCAAGACATGTAAATGCACTGTTCAGATGTAATCATGTTACAATTGGGACTGAACCCGGGTATTTATGATTACATGCGCCGTGTCACTTTGTTATTTTGAATTGTTATATGTAAATATGGAATTTGTGCTTTTTATACATAATTAACCAAAATTACCTGGGTGACTGACAATACTATTTATATGTGATCCAAACAATTAACTGTATGAAAAAAGGCTCAAAAGGTTTCAGATGAAAGGTTGCTGTGAATAGGCAAGTAGCATGCCATATCTGTTCACACATATATTGGACTGCAGCCGTATTGGATCTATCTATCTATCTATCTATCTATCTATCTATCTATCTATCTATCCAGCTATCTACCTATCTATCCGTCTATCTATCCATCCGTCCAGCCATCTATTTATATTTATCTTAAATCCAAAACAGGCAGCATTCCAGTATACATTATTAATTATAGATGAACAAAAAAATTAAATAAATTCTTCTCAAGTTTTATAAAAATCTGCAATCACCAAAATCTGATTTTTTTAAAAAAATTCAGATTCAGCAAAATGACAACCAATTGTCAACATGTATATGAACAGTAAAAGGCCATCAAAAGGTTAAAATAATACTAGAATCCTTATCCTTACCCTACCACTCACCACTCCAGCCATTCTGCTCTTCTCTCCTCATCACATCTTCTAATACCCACCGCAAGCGCAAAATGCCCAGAACCTCTCACACTGAGCAGGGACTTCTGACGCTAATGAGGCCCAGGGGGTTCTACGCAAGTGTAAAAAGTCCTGCATCATGACGTCATGAACTTCCATGTGTTTACGTAGAACCTTCCTGGGCCTCACTAGAATCGAAAGTCTGGGGATTTCAGGGCGAGAAGTGGCAATCAAAGGATAAGGCGAGGATGGGACGAGGGACAGTGAGGAACAGAGGAGCAGGAGACATGAGAGGTAAGGTGAGTATAGGATTTTTTTTTAATTTGTTTTTACATTTAATTTCTATTAAGCTCTGGGTCTGAATATTCTCCAGTGCATGATAAGAAATATTAAATTTATAGAAAATAACTTCTCTGCAAATCAAATTTCCCAGGAGAATATGTACGAATTTAGCCTGATCTGCTCATCATCTATTTGTCACCTGTACTAAAGTGTTTCCTGTTTTGGGATTTATGTTGATGGTGATCAACAACCCAGAGGATAAATCAGCTTGTGCCCAAATTATTACCACTGACTAGTGCTGCTACACCTTCTTCTATCTATCCAGTTATCTATCTGTCTATCTATCTATCTATCTATCTATCCATCCATTATCTATCTATCCATCCATTATCTATCTATCCATCCATTATCTATCTATCCATCTATCTATCTATCCATCCACTATCTATCTATCTATCCATCCATTATCTATCTATCTATCTATCCATCCATTATCTATCTATCTATCCATCCATTATCTATCTATCTATCCATCCATTATCCATCTATCCCTCTATCCATCTATCTAGCTATCTATCCATCCATTATCTACCTATCCATCCACTATCTATCTATCTATCTATCCATCCATTATCTATCTATCCATCCATTATCTATCTATCTAAAAAAACCTCAACTAGTAGGAGCCACTAGGGACCAAGCTGCGCTGTAGACTAGTCGGACCGGTGGTTCCCTGGCATCTTCTCCCCGCCCACTGACTGTGACTGACAGGTCTCTGCCTATATGCGTGTATATGCGGTCCACATCGGGCAGCTTATATCAGCTGTCAGGTTCCCTTTTATTATTCCAGAAGTCACTCGACTAATACATTTTTATTGGAGTGCCAATGCATTTTACAGTCTATAATCAGCACTGAGAAATGAATGTCCCACAATACAATAGAGGCTATAGTATGACCACAAAAAATAGATCTATATAAACATATATCTATTTTTCACAGTCAACTACCCGGAGACTGGTCCGAGGATCATCGTCCATGCACTGCTTTCACTGCCTGATGGGAATGGTGACTTTCTGAATGGTGAGCTGAAAAAATAATTTTTCTTCTTTATTTCTTTATTTTTTTTTCTTTTTATAGTATGACCACACAATTTTCTCCACTTTCTCTATTTTTACAAACCTTCTAGCAGTGAAGAAGTTAATGCGAAGAAGAAACTGTAATAACTTGACTAGTAAAGTCTTGAGATTAATCCATGATGTGTGCCATGCTAAAGCCATTTCATGATTATCACGAACAACATCCCAAATAAAGCAGGTGTGCTCATGAATTTACAGCTCATTGACTCTTAATCATGGATTATTAAGAGAAAATACTATCAGCTTTTATTCTGCGCAGCTCTTCATCAATTTGGAGGAAACAGAATAGAAAGCCTCTTTCCACATCACTTTGTGGCAGCAATGGGGATTTTTAGTATAAGCCCGCGCTGTATAATCTTCATCTACTGTGCCAGGACAGCAGACAGACAGCCAATGTGCCTTACATCTACTGCCCTACTGTAAACCAAATACTACGAGACATTATACACTGATGAGTTAAACTATCTCAGTATTTTGATAGACATTACACAATAAAAATGATTGACATACATACCATGTTTCCTTTAGGTCCTGGAGGACCGTCAACACCAGCAACACCCTAAAAAAAAGTGAAAAATCAAAGGTCATGTCATATGAAAATGAAGCAAAACATGATAGTAAAAGCTAATTACTGTATTAAGATAAGATCTATTTTCAAAAGGTCATTTGGTCCAAGATTCCCACCATTTTTATGACTGGGTGACTCATAAATAGAAGAATAGCCCCTAGCTAGTTATAAGAAATGGTACAATGGAAAAAGTGGTACTTATTCTTGACCTTAACCATGATGAGAATACTTCTACTTTCCATCACTTAAAGTAAATTATCTGTAACAATAAGGACTTTGTCCAAAAATTCTTAACGATGAACCTCCGGCAACAAGTTATGCTTAGTGATATACACTTTAAAAAGAAATTAAAGAGGACTTTTCACTAAATTTTTCATTTTGAGCTGATGTAGTGGCTGTAGGGCGGAATAATTTTTTTTATTTTTTTTTTTCGCCTCTGCGTTGCGGAGGTATTAACAATCATGGTATTTGGCATCTAATAACTTAGAATAAACACCAAAATCACACCCAATATTTGGGAAATTAACCAATTAGATATAAATTTAATAACTTAGATTAAACTAAGTCCACATGGGTGTGATTAGATCCTTTTCACTTGGGGCTTGTTCTCCTTGCATGAGTTGCTATTTGATAACACACATTTATTGTCTAGATTTATTAACACTGGTGTTTTACCCATCAGCTTTCAAAGGGTTGTCCAATCAACAACCCCAGCTTGGTCAATTCAGGCCGGAAACTAAAATAAAAGCAATGTAAACTCGCCTCCCGCAGTGACGCCATTCCAGTAGCTGTTCCAGTGACATGACTTGTGTCATGGCAGGCTGCAGCCAGTCATCGGCAGCTCCTTATCTGGAGCTCATTAATATTCCATCAGGGCGAGTTTCCGCACTGATGAAAGTGAAACGATGAAGATGATGAGTGGCTGACCATTGAGTGAGTGTGACACAACAAGTCATGTCACTTTCCGGGAAGAGTGATGCTGACATTACTGTACCAGTCCCACTGGTGGGTATACATAAATGTTATTTCAATTATTTCATCAATGTCTGATCAGTGATGGTGCGACACTCGGCACCCCCTCTGATTAGCTGTTCTTGGTGCCAGCAGCCACCGGTATTACTCAGTTTCAAATCTGCACAACACAGCTCCATTGATGGCATAATGGCAGTGGCCGGGTACTGCACATCCGTCCCCTATTGATTAGAATAAGGGGTTAATATGCAGTACCCAGCTGTGGCCACAATACAGCTGATGGAGATGCGCTGTGCAGGGCCAAAACTAAGTAGTTCCCGGAAAGTGCAGTCACTGGGAACAGCTGACCGGTTGGGGTGCCGAGTGTTGCACCCCCACCAATCAGACATTGAAGACCTATCCTAAGTATACGTCAGCAATATTGAAGTCCTGGAAAACTCCTTTATGAAGGTACAGATCAAGTAAGATCCTCTTAATGAATTAGGCATATCTTACAATGTGTGCTTTTGTCAAAGATATTACTCCTTCCAGGGGCTGGCATACATTTCTGTTTTGACCCATCCTGCCCCAGTTCTACCCACTTTGGCAGAGCTTGCCAAGACTTACACCAGAAGGTGACATTTTTTTGTGCAACTTCATGTTGCATAAAAAGGTTTGAGGTGTTTTATGCCAGAACATTTGCAAAAATAGTTTTATGTATCAGGCCCTATGAGTGTGTTTAAGGGTTGATCAGGTTTAAACAGCACCACATCAACTAATTAGAAGGGGCAATTATATACTTACATGTTGGCCTGGCGGACCAGGAGGACCTCTGGGTCCCAACAATCCTCGTTCACCCTGAAAGAATAAAATTCAGTTACAGTTCTTAGTTTTGCCTTTTGAATATCATCTTAAAGGGGCGGTAACATGATAACAAGCTATTACTCATCCGCAATATGGGAGATAATTTATTGAACACTGAGATCACTAGGACCCTCACCATTCACAAGAATGGATCAATACTAGTATATAATACATCCCCTGTATGTTACAATGGTCTTACACTGGAGGAGATAATATAGTATAAGATCATTTCAGTAACCTGCGATGACAATAATAGATATTATTTCTGCAGTTACAAATGGTATATATTGTTATAATATATATGTTGCTAGGCATTAATCCTCTTTAGTTGCTGAATAGAAAGAAGAATGGGAATTCAGCAATGTCATGAGGCTGTTGGAGGAGATATTGCAGCCCTCTGGCAGGGTAAAGGTTACTTGGGAGCTGTGAATGATTCCTCGGGCAGGGACAATGCGGTGTGCTATGCTGCGTTGTGAAATTGTACAGATATAAAGTGAGAGCTCTGTATACAACAGATTAATGTGTCACTCACAGGTTCACCGGGCAGCCCTCTGGGTCCAACCTCTCCATCTTCTCCCTGTTACACAAAAGAAAAAGCTGTTTCTCCTGTTATTTAAACACACGGCACGTAAATCGGGACAAGCTAACAATGTGTTTGTGTTTGTCAAATTGTAAAATATATGTAGTGTAGTGTAACCTTTCCCAAGATGAACAGAAAAGGCTAATTGTAGAAAGGCACAGTGAGAAGTGAATGCAGATGTGTCCAGAGCGCTAAACAGTAAGAGAACGTATCCTGCCATGTATATGAGCCGGTAAATGATGTACTGTAATATCCATGATGATGTGGGCAAATCATCTCTGCCAATCCTCTTCCTATCCCAATAAGCAGGGGCACCGTCAGGAAGACACAATATTGTGACATGTGTATCTATTATGGCATGTATTTGTAGAAAAAAAAACGGTAAACCAGTACCTTGGCTTACCTCCAAGTTCCCAGATACAGCTTACATGCAACTAAGGGTTGTATGCCCACGATCAGGGTTTACAGCGTTTTGGATGGTTCGTGTTTTCGCTGTGTCCAAAATGCTAGGATATACAGTACAAGCACGGTAGATGGGATTTATAGAAATTCCGTGCCCACTGTGCTTGCTTTTCCCACAACAAAAACTGATCTACGGTGTGGCTTTCCGACCCGCAGCATGTCAATTCTTTGCTGCGGAGACGCAAGCATTCTCAACAGGGAAATCATGGGCACGAGCATCTGCGGTCTCCTGCACTCCAGGGAGAGCCATTCACAGTCTCTGAATGGTTCTCACTAGGGGTATAAACAAGATTTGTAGTGTGTCCAAAAAAAACCCCAAAAAACACCTCACTCTCCCTTTCACCAGAAATGCTCTCTTTATGGCTGGCTGTATGTGGTCAGAGAGCTGAACTGCACAATTATTGACTTCTATTATACTTGATACTTGAGTTGAGCCCGTCCGAGCATCTGTCCTGCTCAACTCAAGGACCGAGGACCCGAGCATTCTAGTGCTCACCTAGCTCTACTTATTATGTGTGTAAAGTGTTTCTATGTCTAGCCATAATATGATTGCAGCTGCCGCTATTACATATTTCCTTATATCTATGGCAGTGATGTCTTGTCTGGAGTAATAAGGAGACATTCTCCCAAGGACAACTCCATTGGAAGATTTCCTTAATTCATTTATTACAGAGAATGATTTTGGCTTTAATGGACAAAGTGTGACACTTCCTATACTCAATAATCAGATATCATCCGGAGGATGTTTGTTTTTCCCAGTGAGTTATCCAAAACCACAAGAGTTTGTCACAGGTCAAGTGCTACCTACAGTGCCTACAAGTAGTATTCAACCCCCTGCAGATTTAGCAGGTTTGATAAGATGCAAATAAGTTAGAGCCTTCAAACTTCAAACAAGAGCAGGATTTATTAACAGATGCATAAATCTTACAAACCAACAAGTTATGTTGCTCAGTTAAATTTTAATACATTTTTAACATAAAAGTGTGGGTCAATTATTATTCAACCCCTAGGTTTAATATTTTGTGGAATAACCCTTGTTTGCAATTACAGCTAATAATCGTCTTTTATAAGACCTGATCAGGCCGGCACAGGTCTCTGGAGTTATCTTGGCCCACTCCTCCATGCAGATCTTCTCCAAGTTATCTAGGTTCTTTGGGTGTCTCATGTGGACTTTAATCTTGAGCTCCTTCCACAAGTTTTCAATTGGGTTAAGGTCAGGAGACTGACTAGGCCACTGCAACACCTTGATTTTTTCCCTCTTGAACCAGGCCTTGGTTTTCTTGGCTGTGTGCTTTGGGTCATTGTCTTGTTGGAAGATGAAATGACAACCATCTTAAGATCCTTGATGGAGGAGCGGAGGTTCTTGGCCAAAATCTCCAGGTAGGCCGTGCTATCCATCTTCCCATGGATGCGGACCAGATGGCCAGGCCCCTTGGCTGAGAAACAGCCCCACAGCATGATGCTGCCACCACCATGCTTGACTGTAGGGATGGTATTCTTGGGGTCGTATGCAGTGCCATCCAGTCTCCAAACATCACGTGTGTGGTTGGCACCAAAGATCTCGATTTTGGTCTCATCAGACCAGAGAACCTTGAACCAGTCTGTCTCAGAGTCCTCCAAGTGATCATGAGCAAACTGTAGACGAGCCTTGACATGACGCTTTGAAAGTAAAGGTACCTTACGGGCTCGTCTGGAACGGAGACCATTGCGGTGGAGTATGTTACTTATGGTATTGACTGAAACCAATGTCCCCACTGCCATGAGATCTTCCCGGAGCTCCTTCCTTGTTGTCCTTGGGTTAGCCTTGACTCTTCAGACAAGCCTGGCCTCGGCACGGGTGGAAACTTTCAAAGGCTGTCCAGGCCGTGGAAGGCTAACAGTAGTTCCATAAGCCTTCCACTTCCGGATGATGCTCCCAACAGTGGAGACAGGTAGGCGCAACTCCTTGGAAAGGGTTTGGTACCCCTTGCCAGCCTTGTGACCCTCCACGATCTTGTCTCTGATGGCCTTGGAATGCTCCTTTGTCTTTCCCATGTTGACCAAGTATGAGTGCTGTTCACAAGTTTGGGGAGGGTCTTAATTAGTCAGAAAAGGCTGGAAAAAGAGATAAATAATCCAAACATGTGAAGCTCATTGTTCTTTGTGCCTGAAATACTTCTTAATACTTTAGGGGAACCAAACAGAATTCTGGTGGATTGAGGGGTTGAATAATAAATGACCCTCTGAATAAACTTTTCACAATTTAAAAAAAAAATAAAAAAAGAAATAACATTCTTTTTTGCTGCAGTGCATTTCACACTTCCAGGCTGATCTACAGTCCAAATGTCACAATGCCAAGTTAATTCCGAATGTGTAAACCTGCTAAATCTGCAGGGGGTTGAATACTACTTGTAGGCACTGTATATGACTTATTAGGTCTGATCCAAAAACAGAGCACCAATCTATGAGACCGACCGATCTTGTAGACTCGAGTCGTTCTTCTATAACCGTATATGGATGGCTATCAGCTGTTCATCAGAATAGCCACCAAGATTAAAATTCTATGCAGACACCAGTACAGGGAAAATGTCTAACTGGTCTTGGCTTCTGCTTGCAAAATCAGCAGTTGTAGGAATTAGAAGTGGGAATCGTGACGATCAGCAGTTTGATAGGATGGCTGCATGACGAATGGGGATGTATCCTTTATAAAAAACCTGTCACTAAATCTGGTATGATTTTGTTTATATTCCGATACGTTTATTCCTAAGATGTGTTCCCTTCTTCTCTTTATGTAACTCTTGTCATTTTTGTAACCTGAGCATGGTCACAATGAATGATCTTACACAAAAGAGCTGAGGACTACGCCCTCTTGGCTAAAAAGACTAAATTCAATATAATGAAGAAGAAGACCATATCTTATAAGGGGAGAGACCTGAGAGCAATAGAAGAACCTCAGATTCTATAGGACAATGGCATTTACACCAGGTAAAATATTATATATTTATAGCTGCTGGCAGATTCTCTTTAAACCAGAAAGAGATTTATATATTTTTTTCATTGAAAATTATATAATAAATAATAACGTGTTGCAACTTTTCTAATCTACTTTGGGATAAAATTCATAATAAATATCTCTGTTTCCCGTCAAAAGATGGAAAATACTTAAATTCTGGGGAAACTGCTGATCAAGGTACATCCTTCATGTTAGCATATAACTAAATGCCATTAATACTTTATATTACTATTCATGTGATCAAGAAGGGGATTAAGACATATTGCACATCAATACAACTTTAACAAATAACTCATGTTGTAGCAAGCTTCTGGATAAGCCTACAATTACACCTCACTACTTTTACACCCTATGTGTAAAGTGAGAGTCAAATATATCAAGCGTTCAAGCCATAGACAACTTCAAGGACATATCATTTGCATATCTGCCCTAATAACAAACATCCATCAGTGTTGCTAAATTATTCAGATCCTGTAACGAATGCTTTTATAATGTGTCCGAAAGCTCCAGCTATCACTAACGCAACAGATATGGCTGGAAGAAACTGCCTGAAATCATCTGTTAGTTTCTTAGTACTAAACCTGAAGACTGAGATGTCGAAAACGAATGACTATATCTATACTGTGTAATGCGGTGTGACGGGATAACAGGGGATGGGGGCTCCTAATCTGGCCCTAGATGTCCCTTATCTTAGAGATACCTCTGATGGTGAAAATCTCTGGGCTTCCTTCCTTGCCCTACTCTTGAATAGCCCTGCACTAATACCTAACTCCAAGGAAGGGTCGAAACAAGAATGGTTGAACTCACAAATAAGGGCAGACGGGGAAATCAAAAATCTTTCACACAGCTAACACTCATGGAGATATAAGGCAACTGGAACACAACAGCACACGGACCGGGTTAGCAAAAGCTATAGTCGGCATGGGAAGACAGATTCCTCCATCTTAAAAAGGCAGGGAGTACCTATGATAGGTCTCCCACAATATGATCCAAAAGGTAACCATCAGGCTAGCAAAAATTAACTCCTGCTAGTCCGATCACTAATAAGCACACAGCTGGTCGACGCCCAAGCCTGCCTATGCAGCTCAGAAGCACCAGAGAAAGCATAGTGAGGAGTGTCAGAGTCTGTAGTCTGAACAGTGTCTGATGCCGCCATAACACTCAGTGAGTTTAGAGCCTAACAGCGTGTGACATACTGTTGTGCTGGTGTTCTAGGAAAATGGAGGTGGCAAACTGGACAATTGGCCGTGGTCTCTTTCCAATTTTCTCTTGTCTCTTTTCTAGTGAACTGGACTCACAAAAAAGCAGCAAAAAAAAAAAATAGAATGGAGCGAAGATTATAGGGTCTTATTATTTGGGCTCTTTAGTATTCAGGCAATGTATGATGGTATTATTTGTGTACTGAACGTCTCTTTTAAATGAGCATGTATGGAAGTATATATATTCTAATTAAACATGGATTTGTATTTGTGTGTAACATGTTTAGAATCTTTAGCTACATGTTGGCCATCTTTAAAAAGGTCTTTTAATAAACTGTAGTAGTATAATATATTTTGTCATTTCAAAGTACATATGTGTTACTGTTTACATAAAAATGAACGGCTTGTCAGCATCTCAGGAGCCGTTTTCTTACCCTATCTCCGTCTTCACCAGGAGGACCAGGTGGGCCCTGTGGACCTTTGTCACCCTTAAAAAGGAGAAAAAAAAATGTCAGTAAATAGAATTTTGAAAAAACATTAATCCCAGTGTCCCTTTGCTGTTTTCATTTTTGCCCAAAACTGCAAAGAAAACTATTTGAGACATTGTACACATAAGAATAACCTGATGAGGCATAACAACCTAGCAAGCTATAGAGGCGCGCGCCAGCCATACTTCATACTCCATAAATCATGGCAGCCCACCTAATTTTTCTCATATTAAGTGTATATTTTATACATATAAAGACATGTTTTTCTATTTCAACGGTAAATGATTGCATGTGTATAAGAAATTATATTAAGTATCAATTCAAAAGGGAAATTATGCTAGAATCCAAGATGAAGGCTACGTGCTGGTTAGAACAACAAATGCCATCTGGTATGCAAATATTTTGTGTATACTAATATATAATAACATTGTGTATACAAATATTTTGTATATACTAATATGTATTAACTTCTTGAATACAAATATTATGTATATACTAATATACTAAATTTCCTTGTATGATGACTACATACAGAAGATGAACTGAAGAACCTATTGTACTATTGTGTGATAGAACAATGGTAAGAATACAGGAACAAGAAGTAGAAAGTGCCCTCTGCTGGATAACCATGAGAAACAAAAAGAAAATACAAAATCAAGGATGTGAATGTAAAATAAGAAAAGGCTATCCTTTTAAGCCAAGGAGGGACTCACCCTATGCCCTTTCTCACCGGGAAGACCTGGAAGACCGTCAAACCCTCGGTCACCCTGTGAAATGATGAAAATGAAATAAGGTAATTAGGCAGCTCATTAGCATAACTACACCCAATAGTAAATATACACCCATGAATAAGTAGCCTTATCCCCAAATATATCCTGAATCCTTCCACATGACTGGTGCCCATCTATATGTGACAATCACAAGTGAGGTATACCTAGATCTAATCATCAGGGTTGCCAGGCATCTAGAAATTCCAGGACAGCCTATAAAAGTAGGACATGTTTTTGTGCTGTCCATAAAAAATGTTAACGTGTTTTTGAAGCTGTAGAGACTTTTACAGATTATTTTGACTGTAATTATCATCATTTTACAGTTTACAATGAATACAACTGATGTCTTCTGATCAGAATTATGGGCTGTAGGCATGGATCACTTCTAATAATAATATTTTTTATATTTTACAATGTGTCTGGAAATAACATTGTCTGCCTGTGATTTTTTGATAAGCTGTCCAAAAATAAAAAAAGTCAAGTTGGCCACCCAGCTAATCATACCTTGGACCCGGGTTCTCCAGGCATTCCACGGGCTCCATCAGTTCCTGAGCGTCCCTGAAATTAATGCATAAATATTATTATTATTTCTACTGTAGCTGAAAACGTATTAACTATTAAGGGGGTGTTGACAACTCTAACATTAGTGGTCTATCCTTACCATAGGTCATCAATATCTGATCGGCTGGAAAATGCTATGATCCCTTGCTGCCCTGTCTTCTGATACGGCCCATCTGCCTCCTATTCAAATCAATAGAATGTGCAATACCTGGCAGACGGAAGACGGACCCGAGCATTTCCGGCCGCCTGCTGCCACCACCAGTAGTGAGAACGGCTGATCAGCGGGAGTGCAGGGTGTCATACCCCGGCTGATCAGACATTGATGACTTATTCTACATAAGCCATTATACAGTATAGAATATATAAGAATAGGCCACTGATATTAAAGTAGAGAGCATCCTCTTTAAAGTCACAAAAAGGTGTTTATCCTATGTAGTGTGTCAGCTGTATTGTATTATGGGGTGCATGAAAAGGGAGGTTGTCTGTACTGCTCAGTTACAATCAGAAGTATCATCTATCTATCTATCTGTCTATCTATCTATCTATGTATGTATCTATCTATCCATCTATCTTCTACTTATCTATCCTTCTATCAATCTATCTATATTTTATCTATCTATCTATCTATCTATCTATCTATCTATCTATCTATCTATCTGTCTCTCTATCCATCATTTTTTATATCTCTTTATCTATCTGTCTATCTATCTGTCTATCCATTATCTATGTATCCTTCTATCTATCTATCTATCTATCTATCCATCTATCTATCTGTCTATCAAATCAAATCAAATAGGCTTTATTGGCAGGACCAAAAAACTATTAGCTTTGCCAAAGCAAAAAAAGAAGTGTGAAAGGGGAGTGGGTTAGGGTTGTGGGGATGGGGTGTTGGGGCCACAATTTAGGGAGTGATGGCCCATTTGGAGGTCTTTAGTACCCCTCATCTTATGACAAGTGGAGACATATTGGGCGGCGATCTCCACCATTGATTCCTCTTCCCCCAGTAGGATGCGGAGTTTCCTCTCCTCGTCCATGGATGGAAAGTCCAGGGTATGAGCGGTAAGTTTCTGGAAGTGGGAGGCCCTCAATGCTGAGTATTTGTCACAGTGCAGCAGGAAATGCGCCTCGTCCTCCAGAGCCCCCTGCTGGCAGTGCTGGCAGAGTCTGTTCTCCTGCGGCTTGTATGTCTGCCGGTGCCGCCCTGTTTCCACCTCTAGGCTGTGGGCACTCAGTCTGTACAGGCTAAGTGTCTGCCTGTCTTTGGGGTGGCGTAACCTTTGCAGATATGGGGCCAGAGTGTAGTCCCTCCGCAGTGACCGGTAGATGGTGAGTTTTTGGGAGTTCTCTAATTCACCCTTCCAGACCTCTATGTATTGCATCTTGCAGCTCTCTGAGATCTCTTTTATTTGGGCTTTTGTCAGGGTGTGTTGCTGACTTTGGCTGTTCTGGCTGCCGGGGTTCCTGGCTTGCTCTGGGCTCCGGCTCAGCAGGGTTTTATGATGGTAGGAGCTGGGGTTGCTGTTCTGTATGTGTGCCTGGTGTGATAGTGCCCGCTTGTGTATACTGAGCCATAAAGGGAATCGGCCCAGCTCTGCCCGACAGGCTATGTTTGAGGTGCTGCGATGGACTTGGAGGAGATATTTGCAGAACTCCAGATGGAAGACTTCAGTTGGACTGGAATCCCACTTTGTTTGGTCTGGATAGGTCACTGGGCCCCATACCTCGCTGCCATACAGCAGTATAGGGGTGATGACGCTGTCGAATATCTTGAGCCAGACTCTCACAGGTGGTTTGAGGTGGTACAGTTGTCTTCTGATGGCATAGAAGGTTCTGTACGCTTTTCCTTTCAGGGTCTCTGCTGCTTGCTTAAGGCTCCCAGTTTGGCTTAGCTCCAGACCGAGGTAGGTATAGCTGCTGCTCTTCTCCAGCATGGTGCCATTTAGTGTGAGGGAGGGAGTAGAGGTTTCGTTATACTTCCTCTTCTGAAACACCATGACTTTGGTCTTCTTTTGGTTGATGGGCAAAGCCCATGTGGTGCTGAATGTTTCTAGCACAGCCAGACTATCTTTGAGGCCTTTCTCGGATGGGGAAAGCAGCGGGAGGTCATCTGCATACAGCAGGATCTTCACCTCCTGTTCATGCAAGCTGAGACCTGGGGCGGGGGAGGATTCCAAGGCTGAGGCCAGTCCATTTATGTAGATATTGAATAGAGTTGGGCTCAGGCAGCAGCCCTGTCTTACCCCGCGGCACTGCCGGAAGAAGGCCGTTCTCTTTCCATTAACCTTCACGCTGCATCGGTTCTCAGAGTATGAGCTCTTGATCACGTCATAGGTTTTGCCACCTATTCCACTCTCCAGGAGTTTAAGGAACAGGCCTTGGTGCCACACTGAGTCAAAGGCCTTCTTGAAGTCCACAAAACATGCAAATATAAATATTTTCCCCTGTTTTTTGTCGTGGACGTGGGTCTTGATGAGGCTTTGCAGGGTGTAAATGTGGTCCGTGGTGCGATGCTTTGGCATGAACCCAGCTTGGCTTCTGCTGAGGGTGTCCCGCTGGGTGAGGAAGGTGATGATCCTTTTATTAATAATGCTATTAAACAGTCTTCCCAGAATACTGTTAACACAGATCCCTCTGTAGTTTGCTGGATCATATCGGTCTCCATTCCTGTAGATGGGCGTTATGAGACCTTGATTCTATTTGTCTGTCGGTCAGTCTATCTGTTAACTATCTATCTCTTTATCTATACATCTATCTGCTATCTATCTCTCTATCTATCTATCTATCTGTCTGTCTGTCTGTCTGTCTGTCTGTCTGTCTGTCTGTCTGTCCGTCTATCTAATCTATCTGCCTATTTACCAATTCTTCTATCTATCTTTTCTATCCATCTATCTAATATCTATCCATTTAATCATGGTTAATAATATGAAGTCAATAGATTTTGGCGATAAGTTATATAAACCAACATACATTACAATAAAATGCTGCATCCTGATAGAATAACACACACGTATAATTAAATTTGCTACACTTTAAGCTGTCCATGCACCAGAAATTGCAAGTGCAAATTTGTGTTAAAATTTATGCAAAGATTGCCAACTTTTCTTTTACAGTGCGACTTTCTCCCAGACCCCAGCATTATCTGTCCATACTCATTCACCAGTATGTTTGTCTCTGAACAGTTTCATTGCTATGTGCTATTTACTGTGACTAATTACATTTCCATTTATCCACATAACATATGTTGAGGCGGGAGTACCGTGGAATATAGGACTCATTACTCACTCGTTTGCCAGCTTTACCCATTGGCCCAGAAGCACCTTGAATTCCTCGAGGACCCTGCAAAATGGAGAAATAATGCACTGTATGTCACTGTTTATGAAAACCACTAATGCTTGAATGCTAACTTACATAGTGTACAAAGCGATGATATATACAAAGGGATCACAACAACAGATGTGGAGGCAGATGACACTCACGTCTTTAGAAAATCACTTACCTGAGGGCCCGAATCTCCTGATTCACCTTTTATTCCTGGAGAGCCAGGTGAACCCTACGAGGGAAAATAAAAAGAGAAGTTATAGTATAAGAGATGTCACTATTCACACTGTGCAGGGAAGCTATATACTGCCTGAACACCCATGTAGTTCTAGATAAAGCTTCTCAGGGTGCTAAGCTTTAGGAATATCATAGCGTGGTGGTTGTGTCCTGCATGTACATACCCCATCCACCTTTCATAAGAGGCCATTACCTCATATGACACTTGAACATAGCAGAACATGGCATTGTCATTGCAAAATCTTCTGGCACTACCACACCTGTCCTACCATAGATTGTGTATGGTATTGTAACCCAGCTACATCCACTTGGACAAGCCTGAGCTACAATACCCGACACCACCCATAGACAGGTGGGGCGCTGTTTCTAGAAGGAAGTGCCCATGGTTTTCAAATCATGAGCCACTCTTCAGTCCTTTATATAACCACAATACGAAAGTAGCAGAACCAGCATCCATCCTATTGACATTATATACTGTATGTGCTGGTGATGGGTAGTAAGCTTGTGTGATGGGAATGGCTCCAGATGTACAAGACAAGTGACTCCATTGGGCTCTATTCACCCAGTGAAAGCCACACCTGGCATTTTGGGTAACTTTGATCAGACTGGTGCACAATGGCAAAAAAAGGGTATGAAAAGGCATCCAAGGCCAGTGTTATTCACCTTCAATTCTTAAGCCCCCAACAGATCATGTTTTCAGGATTTCCTTTTATATTGCATGTGATGGAATTAATAAATAAAATAAATACATCTTTATTTTTATATAGCGATAACATATTCCGCAGCGCTTTACATACAACAGAAAAACTGTCCCCATTGGGGCTCAAAATCTAAATTCCCTATCTTTGGAGTGTGATAAGAACCGGAGAACCCGGAGGAAACCCACGCAAACACAGGGAGAACATACAAACTCCTTGCAGATGTTGTCCTTGGTGGGATTCGAATCCGGGACCCCAGCGCTGCAAGGCTGCAGTGCTAACCACTGAGCCACCATGCCGCCCATTATAGCAAGGTACCAAAAATTGCCATAGCTTCTGTCTATAGGGTATAAGGCTGTGTGCACACAGTGCATTTTTATCGTGTTTTTTTATGCATATATTTTTTTTTTTAGTGCAGTTTTGTCACAAACCTGCAAGCAAATTCTTATGCTAGCAAAGATAATGAGAAATCTGAAGCGCTGTGCACACGCTGAGTTTTTTTTCCTTGCAGATTTGGTGTAGTAAATAATCTGCAATTCTTTCTGTGTTTTTGCAGCATTTTCACCACTGTAAGCAATCAAAAACACATACAAAAAACAAGCTATAAACGAGTGGTTTTGTGCTGCGATTTTCCTGCCAATAGATGCAGAAATTTATGCAACCAAAACATGCGTGCACGCCCTTAGGATAAGTTCACATGTTACATTTTTGTTCTGCAGCCAAAACCTGTTTTATTGGCAGTAAAACCTGCTTTTTGCGGCATTTTTTACTGCATTTTTTGTTTTATTCAACACAAAAGCAGCAAAAATGCAGCGATTGCGTTTTTGCAGCGTTTTTACCCTTTTTCATCACTGTTAATGATGAAGAAACGCTGTCAAAATACTGAAAGGATTGACATACTCCTTTCAAAAATGGAGCAGTTTTCCATTTCAGTCAGGAAAAAAAAAATTATGTGCATAAGATTTCTGAAATCTTTTGCTGGCCCTGTAAAAAGTAGCTTTTAATTTGCATAAAACTCATAAACATTGCAAAAATATGCAGCAAAAATGCAGTGTGTGAACATAGCCTTAAAGGGAACCAATCACCAGGATTTTCGTATATAACCTAAAGCCAGTGCTATACTGGCACTATCAGGCTGATTCTATGCCTATCTTTAGTGGTCAGCTCGGGTATATAGGTTTTGAAATCCAAGAAAGGAACATTTCTAAATGAGCAGCTTCTTGAGTGACAGCAGCTGAGGATCAGATAATATCTGGGGGGTATTCATAGTTATCTCCTCCCCCTGTTAGAATTAGCATAAAAAGTATTATAAAATCGATTTACCTTTTCACTAGCAGGACCTGTGTGAGGTCATAACCATGTGACCAAAAGGGGCGGAGCCTCAGCAAACAGAAAAATGTTGCTTCCTAGTATCAGCTTTGTTGACTGAGGCCCCGCCCCTTCTGGTCACATGGGTATGATCTCAGCACAGTCCTTCTACTAAAAAGTTAAATCGATGGTATAATATTTATGCTAATTCTATCAAGGGGAGGGGATAACTATGATTACTCCCCAGATATTATCTGATCCTCAGCTGCTGTCACTCAAGAACCTGATGATTTTATAAACTTTTCTTTCTTGGATTTCAAAACCTAAACATCCGAGCTGACCACTACAGGTGTGTAGAGAATCAGCCTGATAGTGTCAGTATAGCACTGGCTTTAATTTATATATGAATATCCTGGTGATTGGTTCCTTTTAAAGGACTTTGAGGGCTGGGGTTTGAAAACACTTTCCTAGACTTCGTTATTCCAAATAAAGATATTTCCTTTTACTAATCGTATCGTGGGATTTGCAGCCTTTTGTTGGAGGTGCAGCATATGTGTGGAGTTTTTTCTGGCGCACATGACAACTGAGGCGCCATAGTGTGACGTGAGCAGCCTTACCTACGTACACCTACAACATCACCTTTATGGACATATTTATTCTATATCCATTTATTCCTTAAGTTCTAATGTATTTTTTTAGTTTCTCTCTTTTCCCAATATGGCTCCATGAAACACACAGGAGCCATTACGCTTCCTATCAGGGTGTTCCTTCTTTTTCCCAGATTCCGTTCTGTTTATAAATACCAGAAAAGAAATGATACATTTCCAAGTTGATACTTTTCTCAGCACATGATTAGACTGCTTTCACACATCCGGTTTTTGCTGAGCGGCACAATACGGCGCTTTGCAGAAAAAAACGCAACCTTTTTTGTTTTTGCCGCCGGTTGCGTTTTTTCCGCATAGACTTGCATTAGCGCCGTATTGTGCCACATGGCCTTGCGTTGTGTCCGTTTTTTGCCGGATGCGGCATATTTAGCCCATGCGGCGGCCGTATGGAACGTTGCCTGGTACGTTTTTTTGTGCGGGGAAAAAACCGCATCGCGCCGGATCCGGCGCGTTTTACAATGCAAG
The DNA here is from genome assembly GCF_048569485.1 of Anomaloglossus baeobatrachus. Lineage (NCBI taxonomy): Eukaryota > Metazoa > Chordata > Amphibia > Anura > Aromobatidae > Anomaloglossus > Anomaloglossus baeobatrachus. The sequence continues at coordinate 165,081,177 of NC_134360.1, forward strand.
CCGATGAATGCCGGATGTGGCGTCCTGCGGCAAAAAACGCATTTGGCCACTGGATGCGTTTTTTTGCACTGCGCATGCTCAGTATCAAGCCGCATCCGGAAAAAAACGGACGGGCCGCATGGAAAAACTTATGCAACGGATCCGTTTTTTCGCTGCATCTGCTGAGTCGGATTGAGCCGCACTGCAAAAAACGGATGTGTGAAAGCAGCCTTACAATACTTTTTCGGCAGTGTAGGAGCAATAGGTGGTACTCCTGTAGAAGGTGTAGTCATTGCTGTTTCATGTTGTCATTTTTGGAAAGCACAAAGGGGAGAAACAGTTGTCAGTAGGGAACAGCTGAATCAAATTTGGAAAGAATAGAACTGAAGGGGTTTATATCCTCAAGACAATAATGGCAAAACCAGCTCTGCTATGTGTCACATTCTAAACAGTGAAACAATCACAAGGGTGCTGCTGTCTGGTTCGGAAACCTTTTTGGGGACTGTTTCATGACAACCTGTTAATACATTATTTATAACTAAAAGTCAGGATGTTATACTGACACTATCCTCAGACATTATTATATGTATCGCAAGACGAGAAGGACTTCGTACTAAATACTTATGGCTGTTCTATCATAGCTGCTCCTTATGGACATATATAATTTAGGAGAATGTTTCCCAAAATAAAGAAATAGTCTAAAAGTCTCAAATCTCTAAAATGCCTCGGATGCAAATGCTTTGTTCTCTAGCCCTGAAGCTTTGCTCAAGCGATTATAGAGTAAAATAACTGGACGTCTACAGCCTCCTTGTGGTGCGACAGCTAAACTGCTCACAGAGGGATCCTCGCTGGCTTCTAAACGTATTAAAATCTCATATCCCGGCAGCTAAAAGCAGCAAAACTGCAGAATAAATCATCCAAATGTCTCACGCCTCTATAACGCACCAAGAGCTTCAGTGTTTCATCATTATTTTGTGTCTTCTGCTCTCTGTTCTGTTACAGACACTAGAGAAGGGGACACCTCTCCACGTACCGTCATGTCTCCCATGTCTTCAGGCACTACAGTCAGACTGCTCCTTGTAGGATTGGTATGGCAGGTTTCACACTTGCGTTGTTTTGCATCAGTCACAATGCGTTGTGTGACGGATGTGACTGATGCGTTGTAAATAGTGAGAGAGAGAGAAGCCATCCAGGATTGCTTTTACACGATTTAGAACGTTTTGCTGGACATGCTGGGCATGCTCAATAGACCGTCACGGAATCCTGCACTGGAATCCGTCGCGTGACGAAGACGACAGAATCAAGCACCATAGACATTCATTATGCTTCTTGACGGATTCCGATGGAATCCTGCGGAGTGCCTTTTTTCACAGTAACAAAAAACGTTACATTCTGTGTTCCTCCCGCCCGACGTTCAGTCACTAAATGACTGATGCGCCGCGGGGCGGATGCAACACGAGACCTTCAGTTGCAATCCACCCTTAAGAGAAATCTATGAGGAATAAACAGATTCCTGCAAACTATTTTGCCGGTTACCGTAATTCCTCAACGTGGCGGATTGCAACTGATGCAAAACAACGCAAGTGCGAAACAGCCTTAGTCATATCACTTTATTGTGATCTGTAACAGTCAGGTGTTATACTGAATTCTTATAGCTACAAATCTTCCATCTCAGGCAGCAGTCAGGCTAATGGGCAGAAAAATTAATTACATTAATGAAGTAAAATGGTGAAGAGGGGTTCTTGTATTCACACCGTATTCTGGAAATACTTACAAGTGGAATTATGATTTATATACTGAGCGTGAGCTAGTGGAAAACACCTGAAAATAACAGATATATATAAATATATATATATATATATATATATATATATATATATATATATATATATATATGTATACGTACAGTATATATATATATGTACATATATATATATATATACGGTATATATATATATATATATATATATATGTGTGTGTACAGTATATATGTAATATATATATCTATATAAATATATACATATAATATATATATATATATATATATATATATATATATATATATATACAGTGCCTACAAGTAGTATTCAACCCCCTGCAGATTTAGCAGGTTTGATAAGATGCAAATAAGTTAGAGCCTGCAAACTTCAAACAAGAGCAGGATTTATTAACAGATGCATAAATCTTACAAACCAACAAGTTATGTTGCTCAGTTAAATTTTAATACATTTTCAACATAAAAGTGTGGGTCAATTATTATTCAACCCCTAGGTTTAATATTTTGTGGAATAACCCTTGTTTGCAATTACAGCTAATAATTGTCTTTTATAAGACCTGATCAGGCCGGCACAGGTCTCTGGAGTTATCTTGGCCCACTCCTCCATGCAGATCTCCTCCAAGTTATCTAGGTTCTTTGGGTGTCTCATGTGGACTTTAATCTTGAGCTCCTTCCACAAGTTTTCAATTGGGTTAAGGTCAGGAGACTGACTAGGCCACTGCAACACCTTGATTTTTTCCCTCTTGAACCAGGCCTTGGTTTTCTTGGCTGTGTGCTTTGGGTCGTTGTCTTGTTGGAAGATGAAATGACGACCCATCTTAAGATCCTTGATGGAGGAGCGGAGGTTCTTGGCCAAAATCTCCAGGTAGGCCGTGCTATCCATCTTCCCATGGATGCGGACCAGATGGCCAGGCCCCTTGGCTGAGAAACAGCCCCACAGCATGATGCTGCCACCACCATGCTTGACTGTAGGGATGGTATTCTTGGGGTCGTATGCAGTGCCATCCAGTCTCCAAACGTCACGTGTGTGGTTGGCACCAAAGATCTCGATCTTGGTCTCATCAGACCAGAGAACCTTGAACCAGTCTGTCTCAGAGTCCTCCAAGTGATCATGAGCAAACTGTAGACGAGCCTTGACATGACGCTTTGAAAGTAAAGGTACCTTACGGGCTCGTCTGGAACGGAAACCATTGCGGTGGAGTACGTTACTTATGGTATTGACTGAAACCAATGTCCCCACTGCCATGAGATCTTCCCGGAGCTCCTTCCTTGTTGTCCTTGGGTTAGCCTTGACTCTTCGGACAAGCCTGGCCTCGGCACGGGTGGAAACTTTCAAAGGCTGTCCAGGCCGTGGAAGGCTAACAGTAGTTCCATAAGCCTTCCACTTCCGGATGATGCTCCCAACAGTGGAGACAGGTAGGCCCAACTCCTTGGAAAGGGTTTTGTACCCCTTGCCAGCCTTGTGACCCTCCACGATCTTGTCTCTGATGGCCTTGGAATGCTCCTTTGTCTTTCCCATGTTGACCAAGTATGAGTGCTGTTCACAAGTTTGGGGAGGGTCTTAATTAGTCAGAAAAGGCTGGAAAAAGAGATAATTAATCCAAACATGTGAAGCTCATTGTTCTTTGTGCCTGAAATACTTCTTAGTACTTTAGGGGAACCAAACAGAATTCTGGTGGTTTGAGAGGTTGAATAATAAATGACCCTCTGAATAAACTTTTCACAATTTAAAAAGAAAGAAATAAAATTCTTTTTTGCTGCAGTGCATTTCACACTTCCAGGCTGATCTACAGTCCAAATGTCACAATGCCAGGTTAATTCCGAATGTGTAAACCTGCTAAATCTGCAGGGGGTTGCAGATCTGCTTGGAACATGCCGCTAAAGCACATATAAAATGTTATAAAAACAGCAAAGCTGCAGATAATAAGACCTGGAAGATGACAAAAAAGACACTACAGGAAAAAAACCACTGGGGTTCTGAAGCGTTTTCTGCTTCTAAAACACGCCGGTATTGATAAGACACTGTGTTCACATTCCCATATAAAGTCAATGTCAGCCAAATCCATCAATTTCACTGACCGGTAAACTGTTTCAAATGTTTAAGGACCTGTTCTCTCAGTGCAGGGACCAAAGGATTGGGCATTTTGTCTTTTACGACTAGGCACTACGGGGTACTTTACACGTTGCGACATCGCTACCGAAATATCGTCGAGGTCACAGTTGTTGTGACACACATCCGGCACCGGTAGCGACATCGCAATGTGTAAATCCTAGGAGCGCCGATGAATGAGCGCAAAACAGTAAAAAATCGGTGATCTGTGTCACGTCGTTCATTTTCATAATGTCGCTCTAGCTGCAGGTACGATGTTGTTTGTCGCTCCAGCGGCGTCACACATCGCTGTGTGTGAAGCCGCAGGAACGCCAAACATCTCTTTACCTGCGCCCACCGTCAATGCGGAAAGGAGAAGGTGGGCGGAATGTTGCATCCTGCTCATCTCTGCCCCTATTGCTTAGTGACGTAGCGGTGACGTTGCAGTGACGCCGAACGCATCTCTCCCTTGAAGGACGGATTGTTCGGCGGTCACCACGACGTCGCCGACCAGGTATGTGCGTGTGATGCTACTGTAGCGATAATGTTCGCAATGGCAGCAATCAGAAGATATCACATGTGCAACAGGGGCGGGGACTATCGCGCTGGACATCGCTAGCCGATGCTAGTGATGTCGCAACGTGTAAAGTACCCCTACGAGTGGAGTCAATCATCACAGGTTTATTTCCCATGTAACCAAACTGCACATTTTGGGTGAGGATTAGTGGTTGGCGGATACTACTTTGCTCCGGTGTTTGGTATTCGTAATGAACAATTGGATATTCGGATGGGCCCAACTTGAGTAACTGAGTATATTGGAAGTCAATGGTGAACTCGAGCATTTTTCAGGGAAATCTTATGGAATAATATTCAAGTCTCGCATTGACTTCCATTATACTTGGGTACTCGAGTCGAGCCCACCTGAGAATCCAACTGCTTGCTACAAGTACCGAGCACCTGAGCATTTTAGTGCTCACTCATCACTAGTGAGGATCACTCAGGAACCAAAGTTCAGCCATCAGCTATTGCAGATGTATGGAAATCTCTAAGAGGGGGGTTATAACACAGGCAGATGGAAAACCCTTTAAGTACACTCAGTAGGACCTTATTCAGATGTGCTTTTTTGTTTGTTTGTTTGTTTGGCCTACAAGAAAAATCAACCATTTTTCATTGGCATTTGTTTTAATGTGTATCTTGTCTGCGAAAAAAAAAAATCATGGCTTATTCTACCCATAAAACTAGGAAAAATGGGCAGCATGGATGGTATCATTGGGCTGTTCATTTTTTATATGACTTGAAAGGGAAAAGTGGATCCATAAATTGGACCCAAAACAAACATATTAGGTTTTGTTAAGCAGATAATCATTGCGGAGAAAAAACGTAGATGTGAACACTAATAACGGGTAAGTGTTATATCCGTGAAAAATATGTAGGGAAAATATACATGAAACAGACACCCGAAGGAGGCCTGTGATACGGGGAAAGCTGCCAATCACTGAGCGCAGGTCCAGTCAGTCATGGATTTAGAAATAAACCTGTATAGTACAAAGCTCAGCTTCTATATATCCATCATGTCGCCTGACAGGTTCTCTTGCAGAGCTGTCGCCTTCTTTCAAGTAGTATGTATTATTGCTTGTGTGAAACCAGCCTTATATTAGATTTCTGAAAGAAGAAGGGTCTGGGAGAGCTGGATGACAACCTGCGTGGTGGATGTGATGTCACCCAGCTTTCTTAGAAACAGAAAGGACAAGAAATAGAACATTGTCCCTTGACAGAAGGAAACTGAAGAACATTTTAATGTCGGAGCTCGTGATATCGGTAAGGTTATACCGTACCTTCCTATTTTCAGATCTGTTAGCTCCTTCTCCCAGTAATGATATAACCTTACCACTGACATAGATACAGGATTTTCTCCGTCTTATTGGGTGATTATGTGCAGAGGGCGCCCCTTAATCCGCTACTGCAGAAATGTCACCAGTAATTGAAAAATATTTTTCAAAGAGTTTATGTTTAACACAAGTATAATGGTCATCCCCGAAACTCAGAGGCTGCCATGCTTAACACGGTTTTCAGGTCATCGCTGGCACATGATAAATTGAGGAGGCATCCGATGAGCATCAGTCACAGTCACCAGCTCCGTACACAGCTCCTCAGCAGCTTTACTGAGTTTTGTATATTTAGAAATAAAAGCTTATTTGTGCCTAATTTGTATTTTATTTAAGTCTCTATTGAACAATAAATATTATCTATGGGCTATCACACTAATGTTAGACTAGAATCCATTTGTAATTCATTTTAATGAAAATAGCCCCCAATAGCCCAATGTTAATAGGTTGTTAGAACCTTAATATTGATGGTCTAACTCTAACCAATGTCAGATCTGTTAGTGTCGGTCTCCTATCACCCCCACCGATCAGATGATTGAAGACATCATGGCATTCGCTCCAGCACAACAGTGTTTCCTTGTTTATCAGGGGCTGCACGGTACATTTTATAGTGGTGGTTATATTACCTGAACACGGATACCACCACTCTGCTAATAAAGGGAAGAGGTCACATTGAACGTCCAATGTAATCTGACGGCCTTATCTCATCAATGAGGATGACCTAACATGAGATAGCAAACAGATCAGCCATCTGTAAGGGGTACTTCTCACATAGTGAGATTGCTGCTGAGTCACGGTTTTTGTGACACACTAGTGACCTCGTTATACACAGTGCTGGTTCATTTTTTGGACGTTGCTCTCCCGCTGTGAAGCACACATTGCTGTGTTTGACAGTGAGAGAGCAATGATCTGAATGTGCAGGGAACCGGCTTTTGGCAGCCTGCGGTAAGCTGTAACCAAGGTAAATATCGGGTAGCCAAGCAGAGTGCTTTGCTTGGTTACCCGATATTTACCTTGGTTACTAGCATCCGTTGCTCTCAGGCTGCCAGTGCCGGCTCCCTCCTCCCTGCACACGTAGCCGGAGTACACATCGGGTAAATAAGAAAAGCGGTTTGCTTATTAATCCGATATGTACTCTAGCTACGAGTGCAGGGAGCCAGCGCTAAGCGGTGTGCGCTGGTAACCAAGGTAAATATCGGGTAACCAAGCGCTTGGTTACCCGATATTTACCTTAGTTACCAAGTGCAGCATCGCTTCCACGCGTCGCTGGGGGCTGGTCACTAGTCACTGGTGAGATCTGCCTGATTGACAGCTCCCCAGCGACCATGTAATGACGCACCAGCGATCCTGACCAGGTCAGATCGCTGGTGGGATTGCTAGAGCGTCGCTAAAGTGTGACGGTACCCTAACTCCACCAATGTCAGATCTGTTACAGTCGGTCTCCTATCACCCCCACCGAGCAGATGATTGAAGACATCATGGCACTCGCTCCAGCACAACAATGTTTCTTTGTGTATCAGGGGCTGCACGGTACATTTTATAGTGGTGGTTATATCACCTGAACACGTATACCACCATTCTGCTGATAAAGGGAAGAGGTCACATTGAGCATCCAATGTAATCTGACAGTCTTATCTCATCAATCAGGATGACCTAACATGAGATAGCAAACAGATCAGCCATCTGTAAGGGGTTCTTCTCACATAGCGAGATCGCTAGCGAGATCGCTGCTGAGTCACGGTTTTTGTGACGCACCAGTGACCTCATTAGCGATCTCGCTGTGTGTGACACTGAGCAGCGATCTAGCCCCTGCTGTGAAATCGCTGCTCGTTACACACTGCTCTGGTTCATTTTTTGGACATTGCTCTCCCGCTATGAAGCACACATCGCTGTGTTTGACAGTGAGAGAGCAACGATCTGAATGTGCAGGGAGCCGGCTTGTGACATCCTGCGGTAAGCTGTAACCAAGATAAATATCGGGTAACCAATTGAAGTGCTTTGCTTGGTTACCCGATATTTACCTTGGTTACTAGCATCCGCTGCTCTCAGGCTGCCAGTGCCGGCTCCCTGCTCCCTGCACACGTAGCCGGAGTACACATTGGGTAAATAAGCAAAGCGGTTTGCTTATTAACCCGATGCGTACTCTGCCTACGAGTGCAGGGAGCCAGCGCTAAGCGGTGTGCGCTGGTAACCAAGGTAAATATCGGGTAACCAAGCGCTTGGTTACCTGATATTTACCTTAGTTACCAAGTGCAGCATCGCTTCCACGCGTTGCTGGGGCTGGGGGCTGGTCACTGGTCGCTTGTGAGATCTGCCTGATTGACAGCTCACCAGCAACCATGTAGTGACACACCAGCAATCCTGACCAGGTCAGATCGCTGGTGGGATCGCTGGAGCATCGCTAAAGTATGACGGTACCCTAAGTTTGTGGGAAAAGATTCACTATAACTTGAACTTTATTCAGTGAAATTGCTACTCAATCTGGGCTTCAGTACCTAGGAGGGTCCGTCCTAATCATCAATGAGTGACACGTGTTCACATTTATACAGGGAAACTTGCCATATTAATAATTAACATATAATATACCAAATATTCCATTAACCCTATAAATATATATAATTATTTTCTCACCACACTATGATATATATTATTCACACAATTGTGAACACCCCTCACCTTTTTTGTAAATATTTTATTATATATTTCATGGGACAAGACTGTTGATATGATACTTTGATACAATGTAAAGTAGTCAGTGTGCAGCTTGTATAACAGTGTAAATTTGGTGTTATCTCTAAATAACTCAACACACAGCCATTAATTTCTAAACTGCTGGGAAAAAAAGTGAGTACACCCCATAAGTAAAAAAAAGGCCAGATTGTGCCCATGATGTCAATATTTTGTGTGGCCACCATTATTTTAAAACACTGCGTTAACTCTCTTGGACATGGAGTTCACTATATCTTCACAGGAGAAACTGGATCCTCTTCCATCATCCATGATAACATCATGTTGCTGGTGGGTGCTACAGACCTTGCGCTCCTCCACCTCTTGTTTGAAGATGCCTTAGAGATGCTCAATAGGGTTTAGGTCTGGAGACATGCTTGGCCAGTCCAGCACCTTTACCCTCAGTTTCTTTACCAATGCAGTGTGCTGGGGTTATTTTCATGTTGAAATATCGTCCTGCAGCCCAGTTTCCAAAGGGAGGGGACGATGATGTGTTTCAGTATGTCACAGTACATGATGGCATTCATGGTTCCCTCAATGAAGTGTAGCTGCCCACAGCCGGCAGCACTCATGCAGCCTCAACCATGACACTCCCACCACCGTACCTGACTGTGGACAGGACACACTTGTCTTTGTACTACTCTCCTGGTTGCCGCCACATGTTTGACACCATCTTAACCAAATAAGCTAATAAGGTCATAAAGTTCCATGGCTTCCAGTACCACCTATATGCCGATGACACTCAGATCTACCTCTCTGGTCCAGATGTCACTTCTCTGCTGTCAAGAATCCCATAGTGCCTATCGGCTATATCTTCCTTCTTCTTCTCTTGCTTCCTAAAGCTCAATGTGGCCAAAACTGAACTGATCATCTTTCCTCCGTCTCACCTACACTCTCTACCTGATCTACCTATTACAATAAATAACATCACGCTCTCCCCAGCACCCAAAGTTCGGTGCCTCAGAGTGACCTTTGACTCTGCTTTGTCCTTCATGCCACACATCTAATCCCTGACCACCTCCTGCCGTCTTCAACTCAAAAATATTTCCAGAATCCGCCCTTTCCTCAATTCTCAATCTACAAAAATGCTAGTGCATGCTCTCATAATCTCCCGCCTCAACTACTGTAACATCCTCCTCTGTGGTCTCCCTGTTTACATGCTCGCCTCTCTCCAGTCCATCCTTAATTCTGCTGCCCGAATGATCCACCTCTCTCCTCAATACCACCCCACTTCTCCTCTCTGCAAATCCCTCCATTGGCTCCCAATCTTCCATCGTATCCAATTCAAACTACTAACACTGACCTACAAAGCCATCCATAATCTGTCTCCTCCATATATCTCTGAACTAATCTCTCGCTACACTCCAAAACGTAATCTCCGGTCCTCCCAAGATCTCCTTCTCTCCTCCTCTCTCATTCGCTCCTCACGCAACCGACTCCAAGACTTCTCCCGAGCATCCCCAGTCTCCTGAAACTCGCTGCCTCAACACGTCAGACTATCTACTACACTCGCAAGCTTCAAACGGAACCTGAAAACTCATCTGTTCAGAAATGCCTATAATCTACAATGACCTCACTGCTTCACTATCGTGCGGAGCTGCCGCCCGGCCACCGTGCAGAGCTGCCGCCCGACCATCGTGTGGAGCTGCCAGCCCACCTACACCACACCTATTGTCTCCTTCCCAAAATCCTTTAGAATGTAAGCCCGCAAGGGCAGGGCCCTCTTCCCTCTGTACTAGTCTGTCTACTGTAACTTGTATATGTGTTCTGTATGTAACCCCCTTCTCATGTACAGCACCATGGAATCAATGGTGCTCTATAAATAAATAATAATAATAAAATAATAATAATCTTGGTCTCATCAGACCACAGGAAGGTTCCAGTAATCCATGTCCTTAGTCTGCTTGTCTTCAGCAACCTGTTTGGGGGCTTTCTTGTGCATCATCTTTAGAAGAGGCTTCCTTTTGCGATGACAGCCATGCAGGCCAATGTGATGCAGTGTTCAGCATATGGTCTAACCACTGATAGGCTGCCTCCCCCCACCAATGTAACCTTTGCACCACTGCTGGCAGCACTCATAAGTCTACTTTGAAAATACAACCTCTGGATATGATGTTGAGAATGTGCAGTCAACTTCTTTCGTCGACCATGGTAAGGCCTGTTCTGAGTGGAACCTGTAAACAGCTGTATGGTCTTGGCCTCCGTGCTGCAGCTGAGTTTCAGGGTTTGGGCAATCTTCTTATAGCCTAGGGCATCTTTATGTAGGGCAACAAATCATTTTTCAGATCCTCAGAGAATCCTTTGCCATGAGCTGCCGTGTTTAACTTCCAGTGATCAGTATGAGAGAGTGTGTGAGCGATAACACCAAACATAACACACCTGTTCACCAATAACACCTGAGACCTTGTAACACTAATGAGTCACATGACACCAAAGAGGGAAAATGGGTAATTGGGCACAATTTGGCCTTTTTCACTTAGGGGTGTACTCACTTTTGTTGCTAGTGGTATAGACATTAATGGCTGTGTATTGAGTTATTTAGAGGGCACCAAATTTACACTGCCACACAAATTGCGCACTGACTACTTTACATTGTATCAGTCTCATTGTGTCATATATCTCCAGTTGTGTACTCTGAAAATATATAAAAATATATTTACAAAAATAATATTTATAAATATGTGAGGGGTTTAGTCATATTTTTGTGAGATACTGTAGACTGATTATATATATATATATATATATATATATATATATATATATATATATATATATATATATATTGCACACACACACACACACACATACACATACACACACACACACTCTATGTTTATTGCATAGCTGTCAAGTTCCCTTTAGTAACCTTTCTTATGGGTATGTAATCAGTATTACTATCACTAAAAATTTCACTTATTGCACACACTGCCAAGATTATTTCTTTTCGAAAGGGAATTTGGTCATGTTCACATTTTTAAAATTAATTGCAGAAAATTCTGCTCTTGTTCCATATATCTGAAAAAAAAATATGTGCTGCATAAACCGCTCAATCCATATGGATTTTTGACACTGATCAGTTACGGAAATTCCTACAACAAATTGGCCAAGTGTGAACATACCCTACAGTTAAGCATTTCCAATGCGTAAAAGCCTGTACATATAGATTGTGGCTTTTGGTGTTTACCCTACACCTAACAAAATCACTCTAATAAAAAATAAACTAAGCCTCATTTCTCCTTCACAAGTCAAGTGTTGTTTCGCCAGCGATCTTCTGCTCAGCGTTGATCTGCTGCAGTGACGATGTTACATCAACAGTGCTGCAGCCAATCACTGAGCTTAGCAGCTCTGTTGATGTTGACGGCACAAGCTGCTGAGCTCTCTGATTGGTTGTAGCACTATGAATGTGGCATCACTGCTGCAGCTGGTCAAGACAAACAGGAGCATCAACAAGAGGCAGCACTGGACTTGGGGAGCGTATGTAAAGCCCAATATATGTTTCTATACATAGCTGAGGCTACTGACTAAAGTTAGATGAAACTGGACAAACTCATTTAATCAAAGCACACAAAGCACATGGAACAGTGTAAAAGTGACATAAGAGATATTCCACATGGAGAGAATTTGCAGCATCCAGTAGTTTGCTCATTATGTGGTCATAATTCATATGCCTGTGTGAACTCGGCCTTAACCAAACAACATTACTCACATAGTTTCAGCAAATTTCATTTCACTCTTTAAAGTTTTGTTACATTATGAGTCACATATTGCCATTTGCGAACAATGGTAACGTGTTTTTTTGGCATTCGATTGCCAGTTTCATTTCTTTCAAGCTCATAAACTTCATTAGACAAAATGTCTAATCATAACACTGTAGCTGCAATCAATGCGGTCTGCACGTCTACACTTTAATGGGTCATGGAATTGTTTTCAATACAATAGATTCTCCCGGATAAAATATGCAATGCTGTGTACGCTTTACCAAAGTGTTAATTAAATGGCTCCAAAAAAATGCTAATTTCACTTCTAACGACCGCAATCAATAACTTTCTTTTTTTGTAAATAGAGAGGGCTCCAAAAATAATATATTTTGTTTGGATGCCGGCAGACCTATTAAAACTTTGTGAAAATAAATTTTCTATTATGAGTTAATAGACCATGGAAAAGCAAGAGAAAACTAGGCCAAAGCTGAATGCACAGTTCATTCGGTTCACATAAGGCAATGGGATATTTATTCAGATTATGGAGGTGGCAAGGAACGATATTATCTGTAGTGACAGTTTAATGTTTACTAAACAGCTACAATGTGGCAGCGGCAGAATATAGTGAGATTTCCTAATGCTAAGTGGTAGGAATTGAAATCTGTTGGTTCTGTTTACCAATACAACATACTAGTTTACATTTTAGTATGAACTTAATAAACACATTTTTTGAAAAGTTTTACTATTATTATTATTATTATTATTATTATTGTGACTCCAAATCTTTAAAGTGGTTATCCGGAACTTTTTATTTTTCCACTATGGGGCTAAGCATTTATCAGCAGGAGTTCCAGCCTTTGCTGCTCTGCAACGGTCTGTCCCGGCACAGAACGGTCATGGAACGCTTCCGTCATTAATTCTCCTGCTTCTTGTGACGTTGCGTCAAAAGACCAATTCTTTGTCTTCCGCTCTAATCTGTCAGGGATGCATCACTGCTGAAGTCATGTTGATTGACATTGACATTGCTCAGGTAATGTAGCAGGGAGCCGGCTGTCAATGAACATGACATCGACAGTGACGTCCCATCGACAGAGGAGAAGAGAAGGAACTGCTTCGCTAACATCACCTCACAGGAAGGAGGAGAATTACTGGGGAGAGCAGTCCATGAATACTCTGAGCGGGCAGATACTGTCACAGGGCAGCACGGACAGGTAGGTAGCAACTCTCTTTCAATATATTCGTAATTCCATAAAATTAGAAAAGTCTCAGCTATCCCCTATAACTTTTCTTGCCATGTTGTTGACTACTCTGTTTAGGATATTTAAAGTATATGTTAGGGGGAACAGTAAATGTCCAACCATTCTGGTCATCCTTCTGAATTTCAATAGGAGGCAAGCCTTGTTCACACTAGCATTAAGGCTTTCATCTGTAAGGAAAGGCTCAGCACTCTGCTGGGTCAACCGTAGGATGGACACTACCAACCCCCAACAGAACGCCTTGGCATATAAGCAGGTATGTTGCAGTTTCTATTATTTGGATGTGAAGTAGCTTCATGCTTTATTGTTTTTTATGCCAAATATGCTGACTATTGACATAAGCTTCAAAGGGATCCTCTCACTGTGGTGTGAACAGGGCCTTATAACGCAGAAGTTTTGCTATAATTTACTATTCAGGGCTTTAGGTAAGATCGGTATTTTTCAGCTATAATGTTGGTAATATTTTTCATGTGGAGTTACAGGAGCAATCATAGTAATAAATCAGCAATAGATCTATCACCATTAAGTTATTGTACTACAACTTTTTGCAATTGTGACGTGTCGGATTACATAAAGCAAGATATATTGTAATCCAGAAGCTTTGCTGTGTTTTAATGCAAGAACCATATGGTAGAAGAAAGAATGACTATGGCTCCCTAAGGTACCCTGTGGGCTTCTGTACGGGATCTGCGCATATGGCTTTTCCAAGTGTATGGACCATAATTCACAGATGTGCATTCTATTCTTCACTACAATGACGCCATATTTAGCAAGATAAAATCACAGATTGAGTGCCTATCGAAACACCATCCTTACAAAGTGCCATACAAAAAGATCATATGACTTAATGGGGTTGTCTAATGTTGTAAAAACAAGCACCATTACAGTTTCATTATTCGTTTTTGGGTGTACTACTTGTTGCCTTTGCAGTCAAAACGTGTCTGGTTATCTACGCAAAGAGCATATGCAGCTTTCAGGCTTATGTTTTAAAATCTACAATCGTGCCAGTGCCACTCTGAAGATGGTACCACCCAATCTGCCACTGAATTTACTCCATGCTGCATTGGCAGCTGTGAACCATCCACTTTTGGTCCAAACTGTCAATCTTCAGGAGTGCAGCAACCCCTGGCAACCAGGAAGTCGGAGGGAAAGGGAGCGGTGTGCTCCTGAAGGCAGAAGAGTGGAATGATCCTAGAAGTTATGTTTAGTACTTTGTACATTGTAGGTATATAACAGAAAGAGATCCGGCGGTAGTCCTCAAGAACCAGATGGTAGTATAAAAAAATCCATTTTTATTAGAGAAAGTGAGAATAAAATCCAGCAAAATAGAAATGACAACACGGGAGGTTAGTCAGAGACTAGTTTCGGACAGGAAGAAGGCTTTTGCTGAAAGTAGTCTCTGACTAGTTTGAAAATGGACTTTTTTATACTACCATCTGGTTCTTGAGGACTACCGCCGGATCTCTTTCTGTTATATACCTTCTACACCCTGTAGATTGCTTCATATAGGATTGCGAGCGGGTCCCACTTTTGAACATTAAACTCCAGCTGCTGTAAGGGTAAGACAGCTCCTCCATTATACCTTTGTTTTACTTTGTACATTGTTTTATCTTTAACACCAAGTATCTGGTCTTCAAAAGTTTAAATATGCACAATACAAACAATTGAAATTCCAATAATAGGAATTCATTGTAAAAATGACTAATAGGTTACTTACCACTGGACCAGATCTTCCTGTAAGACCCATTGGACCTGGAGGACCTCTCATTGCAATCTATTAAGTAAACGAAAAAAGAGAATTACTGTAATCTGAAGAATATTCAGATACAAATAAAAATTACTCATTTCTTGTTTGTTAAACTTCTGTTACTACTCACACGGGCCTGCTGGAGAATAGCCTGAGCCTGAGCTTCCTGAGCAGATATAGGTGGTCCTTTCTCCCCATCTCCAGTATACCGGAACTGAAAGACAGAATACAGAAAAAGTCAGAATGTCTACATGTAGGCTCCCATATCAAGAATTTTCCTTTATATTTGTATTTTTTACACCTTAGCTGAAACAGATTATTGATTTTCTTGAATATGTGATTGAAAGAAACAAGGGCTGCATTAGGGGAGGTAAATTGGGCAATTGCTCAGCCCCCCCCCTTCCTTGGGAGCCCCGATCGGCTACAGCAGGAGCTACAATAATAATAGCATTAAAACACTAAAATAATCAACATATTTGGTATCACTACGTTCGTAAAAGTAAAAGTATAACGTAAATTTATAGGATTGGTAAATGGCATACGGCGAAAAAACTCAAAACGCCAGGATTTTGGTTGCTGCAATATTGCAATAAAATACAAAAAGAGGCGATCAAAACATTGTATCTGCCCTAAAATGGTATCAGGTAAAACCTCAGCTCATGAAACAAAAAATAAGCCATCATACAGCCCTATATTCCGAAAAGTGAAAACGTTACTGGTCTTAAAAAATGGCTACAAAAGTAAAAAATTTTTTTACAAATTTCAGAATTTGTTTTCACCACTTAAAAAAAATACATGTTTGGTATCTGCATACGACTTAGAGTTTTTCCCATTTTCCAATACACTATGTGGTAGAATGATGAATGGTTTTATTCAAAAGTACAACTTGTCACACAAAAAAACAAGCCCTCATATGGCTATGTGGAAGGAAAAATAAAAAAATTATGGCTCTTTGAAGAAGTAAAGGAAAAATATAAATGAAAAAAAAAAGGAAAATCGCCCAGGGGTCATAGGGTTAAAATCCTTGTACTACCCATATAATAGCAGTTTATGTATATGTGTGTGTGTGTGTGTGTGTGTGTGTTTGCTTGGTGTATACATGTGTGTGTTATATGTGTGTACATATGTGTGTGCTATGTGTGTGTATACATAATGTATACATGAGTGTGTGTTATGTGTGTATACATATGTATGTAACATACTGTATTTGTGTCACATGCTAAGTGTATCTAGCATCCACATTCATACATCCCGGATGCACAGAAAAAAGTTCCTAAATATAAACATGTCGGCAATCGCCCAATGTCCGAACAAAATGCTGCTCATCCATCGGGTCACCGACCGGTGAAAACTGCAGATGTGCTGCTGATAACATGATACAGTAGGGGACAGACTGATCTATTACTGATTGTCCTGTGCCCACCTGTCTACCTTATTCTGTGTAAGGCTATGTGCGCACGTGTGCGCTCTGCACCACACCTAAAAGGTGTGCTTCAGAGCGCAGCTGAAAAGTTCCGTTCTGAAGCGCATGGTGCTGGCAGAGAACGTGCGCTCTGCATGCTGCCTCTCTCTATAGACAGCATGCAAACCGCACGGAAGAAGTGACATGTCACTTCTTAGAACGCAGCGATTCGGGCAGCAGCCGAATCGCTGCGTTCTAATATGCCACGTGCGCACGGCTCCTGCACAATCTCCATAGACTGTGCAGGGGACGCAGGACGCATGTGTCGCGGGCGGAGGAAGGGGACGCTGCACTCTCCCACTGCTCGGGTCCGGCCGCTGCTGCTGCGGCTGCTGCTGCTCGGTGGTGGCTCGAGCGGTGGGCCGGATCCCGGGGACTCGAGCGGCGCTCCTCGCCCGTGAGTGAAAAGGGTGGGGATTGGATTGTGGGGATTTGGGTTATTGTCCGTGACGCCACCCACGGTTGTGGTGATATTGGTGACACCACCGCTGCTCTGGACGGGGATCCCGGGAGCGATGACTGGGAGCAGCGTGGAAGTTAGTTCTCCCCTCCATGGGTAGGGGGTTGGTTGTCCCGGGGCCCGGTGATGGGGTAGGGATGGATGGCAGGCGGGTTACGGGGCCTGGCGAGGTGCAGGGTCGCGGATGCAGCGCTGTGCCGCACGGCACGGTGGTACTCACTCAGCCAGTAACACACACGGAGTCTCTGATGAAACAAACGGCTGGATGGACGGGTCCCACAGACGGCTGCGGTGTTTTTGCCCTGACCCCAGGTTGGTAATGTAAGTCCTTTCCTGCACCTTCCGTACGCTCCTCCTGCGCTCCGGTTTCCTGCTGGCTCCCCGGTTCAGTACCGGTGGGCCACCGCCCAGCCCCGGCTACCTACGGTTCCACCAGACTGTCTTCCCGGCTCTTGCAGATGGCCACTACCGTCTGCCTGACTGCTACACAATGGCCCTATGCTCCAACCTAGGCCCCAGTCTGCGTCTGCCTCTCTGCAGACCTCCTCTCCCTTCCTCTGCCTGGACTTGTCTGCCCTTGTTTCCTGCCTCAGGCCAGCTAAACTCCTCGGTGGGCGTGCCCATCTGTCTGACTCCGCCCACCTGGTGTGTCTGTCTGAACCCGAGGAAGAAATCAGGTCTCACTGGGGATGACTGCTGTGAACTGCTGAGGGTGGGGGTGTGTGTGTGTGTTGTTACCTGTGGCCCCTGGCTTGTCCAGGGCACCACACATGCAGTTACGCTGCGATATATTGTCGGGGTCATGTCGTTAGTGATGCACATCCGGCGCCGGTAACGACTTCACAGCGTGTGACACCAAGGAGCAACGATCAACGATCACAAAATCGTTCAAAAACGGGGATCGTTGACACGTCGCTCCTTTCCTTAATATCGCTGCTGCCACAGGTACGATGTTGTTGCACTATGTGTGACACCGCAGGAGCGACGAACATCTCCTTACCTACATCCACCGGCAATGCGGAAGGAAGAAGGTGGGCGGGATGTTACGTCCCGCTCATCTCCGTCCCTCCGTTTCTATTGGCCAGCCGATTAGTGATGTTGCGGTGATGTCGCTGTGACGCCAAACGCACCTCCCCCTTGAAGGAGGGATTGTTCGGCGGTCACAGCGATGTCGCTGACAAGGTATGTGCGTGTGACGCTGCCGTAGCGATAATGTTCGCTACGGCAGAGATCACTAAATGTCGCACATACAACGGGGGTGGGAGCTATCGCGCTCCACATCGCTAGCAATCGCTAGCGATGTTGCAGCGTGTAAATCACCCTTAAGGCTCCATTTTGTCTAAAACTGGCCCTGAGATGATAAACTGATGGCGGCCATTAAATGACTGCTGCTTGGCTATGTTTGCCAATAAGCAGCTGCTTACTAGCCTTTTTTGAGAGACTCATGGCACATAAAAGAGCACACATAGTACTCTGTGCGTACTTTGTTCTATGCACATAATCATTCATTGTTCTCAGCAGCACGTCTCATGGTTACACAGGATGACGTGCTGCTGAGATAGATGATCTTTAAGCAAGTTTCAAAATAATTTCACCTGAGTAATGAGCATTTTGTTTGTTCGACAGCTTGTTTGCGCTGCCCAAATAAGTATTACTAGGAACACTAGTTCACAATAATCGCCGAGTGTAAATGCTCCCATAGATTCTTTTTTTTGCAGAAACTGCACCACTCCGGTCTATGGGCTGTGTCTGGCTTTACAGCTCAAACTTTTCCAAAAAATGTCTGTAAGGGCTCTTGTCCACTTGCGATTTTCATGTGCGAGTGCGATCCGATTAAAAATCGGATCGCACTTGCACCAGTGTTAATCTATAGGGCAGTGTACTTTTGCTATTTTTTCCTCAGCTCTCACTGTGCTGAGGATCAAATCACAGCATGCTGCATATGGCTGCGTATATCACACTAGACTTGTAAATGCAAGTCTATGGGTGCGGGAAAAATATTGCAATACGGATGGCATATGCATGGAATACGGATTCTTGATGAGAAAATTCTACACGCTCGCATAGCACTCACACAGCACTCGCATGACACTCACATGTGATACGGATGCTAGGTGAGAAGAAAAACGCAGACCATACGCATACCATACACAGACTATACGCAGGACACTCGACTTACTTTTCTGGGCGAGTATCACAGACATTTTTTATTCGCAAGTGGACATGAGCCCTAATGGAGAGTAGTGGCAATAGATTGTACAGGTATCAGCTACATCAGCAATATGGCTACAAATAATAATGTCTGATCTTTAGTAATACCACAATACAATTCTCAACTACTTAAGCTTTTTATATACTATGAACACATAAAATCTAATACATGAAGTGTAACATCTGAATTTATTAACTTACAGGTAACATTAGCATAGTGCCAGGAGGTCCAGGTAGACCATCAGCACCGGGAAGTCCAGGACGTCCAGGTGGACCCTAAGGAGGAAAAACATATTAAGTCACATCGTAATAAGTAGTTTGCACTGCAAGTATAAGGACCCACATTTATATAGTCGTTTTCCACAATATTTAATGTAAACTGCTTAAAAATTACACCGAGTTTTGACATGTGCCAAAATTGGATTTTAGCTCCCTGACAAATTTGAAAATGCTGTAAAAAGTGGATGTTTCCTCGTAATAGTGGGTGTGGTCTGTTAATAGTGGGTGTGGTCACTAAAAGGTAAGAGGTCTCTAAAAGATGTCTGGTCTCAATGTTTAAAAAATACTTATTAACCTGCATGCCACAAAATGGCACAATATTTAGTGCAAATTTTGCCTTCTTATAGCATAGTGTTCCTCACCTCCAGTCCTCAAGGTCCACCAACAGATCATGTTTTCAGGACTTTCACAGTATTGCACAGGGAATAATTCCGTCACCAGTGCAAGACTAAGGAAATCCTAAAACCTGATCTGTTGGTGGGCCTTGAGGACTGGAGGTGAGGAACAATTATAGCAAGTACAGATATAATTTTGGACTTTCAAAACTTCAGACAAACCACTCCACCTATCTTCTATCTTTTTTTTCTTACACCAGTCTAAATAAATGTGGGACAATGTATTTTTTTGGTGCAAAATGCATATTTTATATGAAAATAAAGGTGATTGCTGATGGTACTTACTCTCTCACCAGGGTCTCCAGCTGGGCCAGATGGACCTTGCAAACCAGGAGGTCCAGTAAGACCCTAGAAAGCAACAAATGTATAACTGTTATGACATATAGATATAAACTGAAGTCTTTTTCTAAAATATGCAGATGCTATAGAAGTTTTAACAATAATTTTTGTTACTAGAAAGAACATAGGTAAAAGCTTTCTCCCAATAGAGTAGAGTTAGGATGTCTCATCCTATTTCCAGCCACTTAGTAAGCAAGACTAAGCACACAGGTAGAACCCCAACCGAAACAAAGTCTGCAAATTTGGACTCCATTTCACTTTTTTTTCTTCCATTTACATTTTTTTAAGTCAGAACCAGTAATGTAGACTACTGTGCTATTGAGTCTGGCTTAAAAGATGGATACCATTAGGAAAAAGATCAAAAGGAGTGCAAAGTTGCAGGCCTTGGATCCTGTGCTGGAAGGTGGCTGGAAGGTGGCTTCCAGCCCAGCGTCTATTTCAATGGCATTCGCATCCTCTGGATACAAACACTGTTGAATACAGTAGTGAAAGAGCCAACAGCGCTCTCATTTTTAATTTAGTCTGTGCACCCGATGATGGATATAGCAGTTACAATGATATCACAAGATCATTCCTGCGCTTTACCTCAGTCCACACACTACATAGAGCAAAGCAGTACATTGGGGGAACATAGTTCAGTGAATTGTTGTATTACTTTCTCAGTCAGTACTTATAGAGGTTATGGGGGCCTCATAATGTGTGTAGGAGGGCTATGAAGTTATCATACTGTGTATAGGGGCCTGTGGGCCATTATACTCTATATAAGGTGGCTTTGGGGGCCATCATGCTGTATATAAGGGGATATGGGGCCATCATATTGGGTGTATGGAGACTATGAGGCAATCACACCATGTATAGGGGGCTATGGGGCCATCATACTGTGTATAGTGGGCTATAGGATCATAATTATGTGTATTGGGGAACTATGAGGCCATCATACTGCAAATAAGGGGGATATGGGGCCTTCATATAGTTTATAAGAGGATGTGGATCCATCACAATCTGGGAGCCATCATACTGTGTATATGGGGGAATTATACTGTGTGTGGGGGCTATGGGAGCATAATACTGCATCATACTGTTTGGGGGGAGCTGGAGGCCATCATACTGTATGGTCAGGCAATAGGGGCATCATACCATGTGGGAAGGCTGGGGGGGGGCTATTATACTATGTAGGAAACTATGCTGTGTGGGAGAATATTGAGAACATCAAAATGCGCGGACATCATACTGTATTGGGTTTTTATACTTTGTTGGGGTCATTCTGGGGGGTCACTCCTACGTCATTATACTGTATTTGTTGGTGGTTTGTGGGGACAAAGTACATTGGGGAATTAACTGTGGGGGTTTCATACAATATTTTAGGGGGCATCATACATGACAGGGGTAGGTTAGTGAAAACACTGAGAAACATCAGTAGAGGCACAATAACTGTGTACAAGCTGGAATATATGTCCATGTCTATACATGTTGGGAGGTATGTCTTACTGTGACAGCGTGCATGAGACATTACTTCAACTACACAGCTTAATACTTTTTTTTTTTAGTAGATAAAGCATAATTAGAACCTTTGCTATGCCATCCCATGAGTTATATGTGTGCCTCTGCACTGAAATTTAGGTGCAAGAAATAAAGCCAATCAACTTGTGCCTTGAATTTAGACAAAATGTCTTAAGATGTGCCAAATGTATCATACCGCAAGAGCCACTATGATAAATATGGTGCACTGTAAGACTACCAGCTTAAAGGGAACTTGTCTCCAGGTTTTTGCCTTATGAGCTGCAGCCACCACCAGTGAGCCCTTATATACAGCATTATAGAATACTGTATATAAGTGCCCAGGCTGCTCTGTAAAACATAAAACACAAGTTTATTATACTCACCTAGGGGGCGGCCCGGTCAAATGGGTGTCACTGCTCTCTGGTCCAGCGCCTTCTCTCCGCGGTGATCTCCGTCCTTCTTCTGAGGCCCGTGTGCATGACTCGTCTTACATCATTCACACTAGCCAACATTGAGCTCCTATGCAGGTGCACTTTGATCTGCCCTGCTCAGGGTAGAAGTATTGTAGTGCGCATGTGCGGGCAGTCTTTAACCTTTCCTCGTGCCTGCGCATTACAGTACATTCCTATGCGCAGGACCACAATGCCAGCCTGAGCTGGATAGAAGGAGGATGGAGATTGCAGCAGAGAGGAAGCGCTGGACCGGAGACCAGCAACACCCATCAGACTTCCCCCTAGGTGAGTTTTATAAAGGTCTTTTTTACATTATACAGAGCGGCCTGGGCTCCTATATACAGTATTCTGGAATGCTGTATATAAGGGCTCACTGATGGTGGCTGCAGCTTAGAGTCGCCAAATCTGGTAACAGGTTCCCTTTAAGGATGCACAGGATTAATAAACTTGCTGTATAGTTTTCAAGCTGAAAAGGCAGATTAATGACATGTAGTGGTGGACTATAGAACTTGGCACTTGGGTACAGTGACACAAGGAATAGCATAGATAGGATTTCTTACTTTCTTCACGTTATCTATAAAGAATATTTGAGTTTCTAGAAAAATAATTGAATACATACTGCTGGTCCTTCAAGTCCTGGGGGTCCTTCA
The DNA here is from genome assembly GCF_048569485.1 of Anomaloglossus baeobatrachus. Taxonomy (NCBI): domain Eukaryota; kingdom Metazoa; phylum Chordata; class Amphibia; order Anura; family Aromobatidae; genus Anomaloglossus; species Anomaloglossus baeobatrachus. The sequence continues at coordinate 165,104,084 of NC_134360.1, forward strand.
ATCAGCATCCCCTGAAAAACAAAAGTGCATTGCAGTATTGAGTAGAGACCAAGAATCCATCAATACTATGTTATTTAGGCTTCTGTGTTTTAAGCATGGGGTCAAAATTACTTTAAGTATGGGATCAGGAATGACAGAAATAGAAGACAGTCAGTCAAAGTGATTGAGTCTCTGAATGACCTGTGTGAATACAAGCAAGGTTATCTTTTTCTTTGGCCTATTCACTGTGAAATAATTGGTATTCGCTCTAGGTGTCTAAAGAGTCCTGAAGAGCCAGACATCATATTACATTTGTTATTATTCAATACAGCTCATTTAAACTATTCCTGTTGTCAAGATCCACAGCTTACAAATCTCAGGCGTTCGGACTAATGTGTTATCACTGCTTTACTGAGTTAGGATTTGTGTGAGCGTAATATAAAACAGATGAAGCAGCCGCTAGGCCGGGGATTAAAGTATTAGATAATCTAATGTATCATTGCACATCTCCATATGAAGAGACATATTCTAAGTAGTCTTTTAGGCCCCCAAACAGACACTTTGATGGCACCATAGTAATCTAATCCAATTACTTTGTTTCATGGTTACCCATATATCACACTTCCGAAATTAAAAATAATACAATATGAATTGGACACATGTGTGGAATAAATGTATATCAGGATTAAATCCACCATAATATACAGTCCAAGCCATTATACTAATAGAAAGTCATTATTAGAGTATAAAGTGAGTTATATGAAACCTTGAAAATAGTCTCTAATTAGGGGAACTGGAGATTTTGCCTTGAAGGTAGGAAAGGAAAAGACTGTCCTTGTATTCTATTCCTTCCTATTGCCCTTTTACATAATTTGTAAGAATCTACATTCCCAGTTAGCTGCTGGTGTAAACATGCTGGTAATTACCTGACAACTAAGCAAAACACTTGCTTTTGTTAGGTTGTTTTTTTATGCATCGTAAGATGGTCACTTGTAAAATCCTGGAAGGGAGATATGTTTCACCGAGGTTGATAGCCTCAGTGATGTAAACCTGGAAGCTGGCTCCAGAATATTAAAGGCTGAGAGGGTTAATAGGCCATGACAGTGACGAGTTTTTGTGAACAGGCATAGAGATGGGTCTAATGGTTGTTCTCATGTCTCCACCCTAGGATGTGGTCTAGGCGGTAAAATGGAGACCTGTGGATTTATTCAGATGGCTGAGTGTATGGAGGTGTGCAGACCTCCACCGGAATTCTCGTGTGCTAAAAGAGCAGGGTATTTACATGAGCAGGTGGATATGGGCTGTTAAGTTCTATTTGTTTCTTTATGCAGGACAATGGCTGTTTTGAGTTTGCTATTTTTTACTGGTTTATGAAGCCTAGACAAAACAACTGAAGTTTATCCTGTGATTGCCTCGACCACAGCCGAACAAGGTGAACCTCTACAGCATATAAACCTAACACATCACCTTCATGTAAACAGGTGACATGTTGCTGGTAACATGTAGTGTATATTGGAACAAAAATATCATATTAGAAATTGTTCTGTCCCAATTAGTACACGGCGGTTTGCATAATGAGGACAATACACGACAGCCAAATATCTTGAATAAAGGTTACGCTTTTTGCTTTTCTTATATTGATCTGTGTAAATGGGCTACATAGCTCATGAAAGCTCCTACAGTTGCTCTGGGACCTAGAGAGATGAGGTAGCCTCACTGCTGAGTTGTGACATTGTGCAATGTGCACACTTTGACAATTCCCCTTTATGTCCGTGTTAGTGGGCACTGGCGTGATTCCAAGTACTCAATTTGTATTCTTGTGGTCGTGTGCCAATTAAAGGGTTATTGGGACAGTGTGCACATAGCTCTTTGTCACAACTTCACAGAATGCAGTTACAAAGAGTGACTGCAGACTATTTTTGCTAGACCAAACAACCCCTTTAAACTTGGTGTCATCTTTTGTTCTTATCAATCTTGACATCAATGGATGCCTCACCATGTACACAGGGGTAATAGAAAACGAGAGAAGAGGGAACTTACCCAAGTCACCTCTCATTTGTTACATGACTGTCCCAGTTCTGAGCTCTACTCCTTCCACCCCGGTCCGCTACAATTTTTTGTGCTCCAGATCAGGCTTTGCAAGTAGCCTGATGTGCTACCATGTGATAGACTACCTAGGCCTCTATTAGGGCTTCCAAGACACACACCTGGGTCTTGATATTAAAACGTTTAGTTTGTTTCTGCACAGCAACCTGTCTGTGGTCAGCAGGATGTCTCCTTTTTGCCTACGATTTCTAGTACCTTTAAAACTTGTCTGTGTCTTCCAGTTCCACATTTATCTACCTGCCTTCAGTTTCCAGTATCGTATAACCTGCCTGCATTTTCCTAGACGTCTTCCTGGCTGTTTACATCTTCCAGCTGCACAGTTTCTTACCTACCTGCTGTTTCTAGTATCGCACTACCTACCTACGGTTTCCTGTATCAACTGTATGCCTGCGGCCTCCAGACCCTGTGCTTTCTGTCCCCTGCATGTTTCACCTGCCTAGTGTACCGACGCCCTTGGCCCGTCTGTGCACCCAAAGCTTGGGCTTGAAAGATACACCTCACCAAGTGAGTGCCTAAGGCTGTGGCCACACAGGGGACTAATACGATCCTCACATGAAACTCGGCTCATGCTGGCAGCACAGCGGGAGCCGAGTGTCATACGAGTGTCACTGCGACTGAGGTCAGATCATGCGATCGGACCTCAGCTGCGGGGGCGGGCCGGCACTGAGGAGGAGAGGGCCAGGCTGGTGCTGAGGAGGGGCGGGGCGGCGCTGAGGAGGGGAGGGAGGGATTTATCTCCCTCTTTCCTCCGTAGCCGGCTATTGCCATTCTCGCCCTGCACTCGCGGTAGACCGGTGTACTGCGAGTGCAGTGCGATGTTTCTCTTGCCCCATAGACTTGAATGGGTGTGAGAGAAACCAGGAACGCATTAAACCCGCAACATGCTGCGATTGTTTTCTTGGTCCGATTAGGGCTGAGAAAATAATCGCTCATGGTTGCTGACACATGGGTTAATATTGGTCCAAGTGGAATGCGATTTTTTTTATCGCATTCCACTCACTCTGATTTTCATGCCGTGTGTCTTAAGCTGGGTTCACACTAAGCGACAGCGACAACGACGTCGCTGTTACGTCACCATTTTCGGTGACGTAACAGCGACCTTGTAAGTCGCTGTTATGATCGCTGCTTAGCTGTCAAACACAGCAGAAGCAGCGATCATAACGTCACTGTGCTACATGTGGAGAGAGCAGGGAGCCGCGCTTAGCGCTGGCTCCTTGCTCTCCTAGGTACAGTACACATCGGGTTAATTAACCCGATGTGTGCTGCAGCTACATGTCACAGTGCAGAGAGCAGGGAGCCGCGCGCACTGCTTAGCGCTGGCTCCTTGCTCTCCTTGCTACAGTATACATCGGGTTAATTAACCCGATGTGTGCTGCAGCTACATGTCACAGTGCAGAGAGCAGGGAGCCGCGCGCACTGCTTAGCGCTGGCTCCTTGCTCTCCTTGCTACAGTATACATCGGGTTAATTACCCGATGCGTACTGCAGCCACATGTGCACAGAGCAGGAGCCGGTGCTGGCAGCAAGGGCGGAGGCTGGTAACGAAGGCAAATATCGGGTAACCAGGGAAAGGTCTTCCCTTGGTTACCCGATGTTTACGCTGGTTACAGCTTACCGCAGCTGCCAGTGCCGGCTCCTGCTCGCTTCATTTCGTCGCTCTCTCGCTGTCACACACAGCGATGTGTGTGTCACAGCGGGAGAGTGACGACCAAAAAATGAAGCTGGACATTCAGCAACGACCGGCGACCTCACAGCAGGGGCCAGGTCGTTGCTGGATGTCACACACAGCGACAGCGACGGGACGTCGCTGCTACGTCACAGAAAATGGTGACGTAGCAGCGACGTCGTTGTCGTTGTCGCTGTGTGTGACACCAGCTTTAGGCCTTACATAATCTCTCAATTAGAAGATGGACGCCCTCTATTAACCCAGGAAACTGAGATGTTATATAGATCGTCATCAATCGTCTAGATTGACCCCTCTTTTCTGTGTGATCCTCTGTTATCTCTGTCTGTCAAAACTCTATATCTGTGTAAGGATTGTTTGCAAATACTTGAACATCTCAGCATGACTTGCATGCACTGTCAGATTAGACACATGATCGACCATTATCTTATATGTTACTTACTGGCTCGATAACAGCTGGTTCTCCTTTCTGACCTTTCTCTCCATATCCTCCATAATTATTCACCTGCAAAATGATGAAGTGTGATTGTAACAAACATTATCATTAGTATGGTCAATAATCTATATTGGAACATCTAAATTACTCAGTACTCTAGTATGATGCTTAGATTCCCAAATGTCAAATATACAGAGCATTTTCTTTAAACTGCACTGGTGAAGCCGTAATTATTTTTTATATAATTTTCTATGGCTGAATTAACCTCAGCTTTAAAAAGTCAAACTTCTCAATAACAATACAATGCATAACCATCTCCTACACCCAAGATCCAAAACATAGCACAAGACAGAAGCAATACTTTAAAGGGAATCTGTTGGTAGGTTTTTGCCATGTAAGCTGAGGACAGCATGCTGTATGGATTAAAAAACAAAAAACAACTGTGCCTCTCTTATCTCTGTGTGAGATATTGTTTACTTAAACTAGTGGCTTAATTATCCTGTGCTTATCATTGCTAGGTCTAGCAGGCACATGTGCATGGGAGTCCAACATGCTCCCTGCTGTGATTGACACCTCATAGTCAATGCTCAATTTTTTATTGAGAGCCTTGTGTAGGCAGGACAGCTCCCTGGGATCTGCTACATGCTTAAAACTCAAGTATTTGATTATGTGAGAACAGCTGCACCCAGTAATCTATGTGATACACTATTGGATTCAGAATCTCCTTGCCTACAATTATGTTGCTGTCAGATGGGGTAGCAAAAAATAGCAATAAAAATAGGAATGAATATCCTCCAAAAATTAAGCAATTACTTACAGCAAAGATGGCCAGAAGTTGTAAACCGCACAGGCCAAAAAGTAATACTCTACCAGGATACAGCTAAACCCCCACTAAATGGAGGCATCACAGATGCAGGAGGAGCAAATCACACACACACTTCCAAAAAATGGAGTGGGCGATTGCTAGATGATAAAACTGCACACTGATGGCTTGCATAGAGCACTGTTCACACATTGTCAGATGAGGTAGCAAAAAACCCGCTGACAAATTATATTTAAGAAATACTGCATCTAAATCATGGCAGCTGTTGTTGCTTCCAAACTTTAAAAGGAATAACAGATTTTCCAAAAATAAACTGATTAAAAATATAATAGTTAGGATTGTACTCTTTATTACGCAATGTCTTATATCATGAAAACTAATTCTTTTCCACCTCAATGACACATTCAAATTAGCTGTAGCCACTAATCACTTACGCTGGTCTCTGAGATATCTTTCTCGGCTGGTACCCCAGGTCCAAATTCATCTGTTGTTGGCAGTGTTGTTTTCTCTTCATAGTCTGTGTACTCATATATATCATCTTTTCCCAAATCTCCTCCCACCACCGGCTCAGACTCTGTTGGCTCTACAGCTTTCACCCCATAGTCTGTTTCCTCTACCAGTTTTTTGTCTGAATCATAATCATCTCCAGTTATGTACTCTTCCAGAAAAGGCTCCTCCACATATGGATCCTCCACCAGTGTCTCCTCCACAGGAATTTTCTATCAGTGTTGATGTGACAAGTGGGAGGAACACACGATTTAAGGTTAGTGAAAGCGTTAGATGCAAAGATGCAACTTTAGATGTCATCTACCTAAAGCTTTAATCCATCATTATCTTTTAAATTGATTTTGGGATCAATTAAAAGATGAGGATGTACACATAATTCAATGTAAAGCAGCAGTAGCAATTTACAGTTTCCAATCAGTGAAACATAGATTATTATTTTAACAAATTTTAGTACATTTAGGTGGTTTTGATGTTTTTTAAATTTACTGATTCAATTAGTACTGCTGCTTTCAAAGCAATGCCTGGACTCTATAAAAGCCAGCGTCTGATTATGATTCACGGCATAGCAATACTTTTCATTAAATATTATTAAATAAAAGCTGTTATAGCATCTGCAAATAGCCGATTACCAAATGTCTATCTAAATTAATTCTTTAAATGTGCATTCCACTTGTATCTGCTGCTACAAGGTTTTCAGACGGACAGCATATACCATTGATATCATTCACAGTTTACATGTGCAGAAATGTTCTTGGTTCTGTATCTATGTCCATGTATTGTATACTGTACAGATAAGGAGAATGCAAATTTAAAGCAAACACTAAACAGAAGCAGAACATTTTATGATTTTTGCCAAATCAATTATTTCCAAGAGAATGATTTGAATCATTTTCACCAAAAGATAATAATGTCTGTAGGTTAGATATAAACCAAGCACAGATGATCTAAGCAGAAGGTATGCAATAGGTAGACACATCATTGGGCTGGCGAGCTGCTAACGAACGGTGGCTCAGAGCCCCTACAAACAACTGGTATTTGCAGCCCATAGGCAGATAGTGAGCTTGCAGAGGAATATCTATCACCATTGCCTGCTGTTTTGTAGATATACTGAAACTTTTAGAATCGCAAAGGCTTGGCCAAATTTTGTATAATTATACAATACAAAAGCAAGATATAGAAAGTATATGATAGTATCCACAAGGAGGTTACAAATTGTGTATCTTTCCATTGCAGTTCTTTACACTTACACTTCTTGAGCGATTAATTCGACAGATTTGTCATCTAGAATCTATAGATTCACTTTTTAAAATGCCATATTTACTTTCTGACTAGTTTATATTTGCATTAATTGACAATAATATTTCATAAGGTTGCCTTCAGTAGAAAGGTTCCTTACGTTAACTGGAATCTGTCACCAAGTTTCTGATACTCCATCTGAGACCAGCATGACGCAGGGGTAGAAATCCTGATTCCAGCACTGTATCACTTACTGGGCTGTATGCAGTAATTTTGATACATCACCTGCTGCAGACCTTCCAGTTCTCTGAGAACTGAGCTCTGTATTACTCTGCCTACCCCACTGATTGGCTAATAAATGTGATCACTGTGCATAAGCAGGAAGCTTCCAATCAGTGGTGAGGGTGGGGTTATACCGAGCAGGTTTACTAGTCCTCTAGTGAAAATTTCCTGCTCCATAAAACTGTGATTTTATAAAAATCAACCCAGTAAGTGAAACATTCATGGAATCAGGATTTCTAAATCTAGATTATACTCTTCACAGATTAGGGTGCAAAAAAAACTGGTGACAAAGGCATTCTTCTCCTTTTAAATGGTTTCAAGAATGCAGAAGAGTGTATATTAAAGGGAAACTTATAGCAAATACATGCTGCCCGCTCCATGCACATTATGTATCAGACACTGGCTGTATGATTTCAGCCATATGTTAAACTCTAAAATTCTGTGGTGTTTCAAAGAAAAACATAGCCGCCAGGGACCGAGTGACACAAAAGTCTAGTTGGACAGGTGGGTGCATGGTCTCCCCACCCGTTGCCTTGGAGTAGAGATCTGTCAATCACTGGTAATTGGCGGGGAGAACCCCGCCTGTCGGACTAGTATCCTGTGCTGCTTAGTCCCTGGCAGCTTTTAAACTTTGTTTTTCTTTGAAGCTCTGCTATTTTTCAGCATTACCGACATATGGCTGAAATCATACAGCCATAGCCTGATACATGCTGCCTGAGGATCGGACAGCAGCAAGTAACAGCTGTCAGGTTGCATTTAAGTCAAGATTAAAGGGTATTCCCATCTCCAGGATCCTATTCCAATATGTAGTAGATGTAATAATAAAATAAGAATATTAGCAAATACCTCCAAATAGAAATGTAGTATAGTTCTCCTGATTGGCTATGTCGCTTACCCCTTGTGCAGGGCATTGCGGCTTACATATCCATGGTTATGACCACGAGCAACTAACTAACTCATTATATGATTGGTCATAGCCATGGATACCTAAGCTGCAATGCCCTGCACATGAGGTAAGCTACATGGCTAATCAGGAGAACTAGGCTACATTTTTAATTAGAGGGATTTACTATTATTATTATTATTATTACCTACTACATATTGGGATTAGATCTCGGAGACGGGAATACCCCTTTACGAAGATAGGAAATTTACCAAATTGTACCATAAATACCAGTTATCACTTTTCCTCAGAAGAGTTCATTGCTGATCGTTGGGGATCCCGATGCCGAGTCCCTTCAATGTTCAGCAAGTTATCACCTTTCTCTTGGATAAATGATAAGTTATAGTACAAGCTCTTAAATTCCAAAAGGGGAGTAGATAAAATGGTCATATTTATTTTGGTTCTGGTTCTTAAGTCTATGAGTATTAGGTATAATTTCTAAAATAAATTAAAAATGTTGTCCACTTTACATATAATAGCACAAAAGTGTGGACAAGTAACTTAGGGGTACTTTGCACACTACGACATCGCAGCTGCGATGTTGGTGGGGGTCAAATCGAAAGTGACGCACATCCGGCGTCGTTGTTTACATCGGAGTATGTGAATCCTTTTTACTACGATTAACGAGCGCAAAAGTGTCGAAATTGTATGATCGGTGATCTGTGTAGTGTCGGGCATTTCCATAATGTCGCTACAGCGACAGGTACGATGGTGTTCGTCATTCCTGCGGCAGTACACATCGCTGTGTATGAAGCCGCAGGAGCGAGGAACATCTCCTTACCTGCGTCCCGGCTGCAATAAGGAAGGAAGGAGGTGGGCGGGATGTTTACGTCCCGCTCATCTCCGCCCCTCTGCTTCTATTGGCCGCCTGCCGTGTGACATCACTGTGACGCCGCACGACCCGCCCCCTTAGGAAGGAGGCGGTTTGCCGGCCAGAGCGACATCGCAGGGCAGGTAAGTGCATGTGAATTTTCGCTATGGCAGCTATCACAAGATATCACATGTGCGACGGGGGCGGGGACTATCGCGCTCGGCATCGCTACCATCGACTTGCGATGTCGTAGGGTGCAAAGTACCCCTTAGAATGACTGCACCACTCCCTAGTACTATGAAGCGTTGCCTCTTCTCTCATCCAACGACAGTCCCGCAAAAATGGATGCTGATGGAGACATCTGGCATTTTCGCTTTTGTCCCATTGTGCTAGAACGGATGTAAACTTAGTTCAATATTTTCATCTGTACTTGTGCAGCAGAAATCTAGCACATGAGCAGGGCACTAAAATGAGAAGCAATGATGGACAAGGTCATCTTAGACACCATACTTCCATCAGTGGCCATATTCGCTATCGGTGGACTGTCATCAGAGAAGAGATAGCTAATAAGTGGGCAACACTTCACAGTACTAGAAAATGGGGCAGAAATTTCTAAACACTATATTTTAATAAGTAACATATATACTCCTTACCTACTCTTTTCACATATTATATATTATAAAGTAGTAATACCCTTTAAAGCACCACTCCAGTAGTGCGTTACATCTAAGTCCACTGACCACTGTCTTATACTCACCCTCCAAAGCAGGAGACGAGAAGGGGTTAACGACGCGCATTTGCCAGAAATCATATAGAATTGTTGATTAAATAATAAATCTTTTATTCCATAGATCTACGCGATTCAAGGAATGAAACCTCTTCCTCAGGACCAGAATATAAACGATGCATTGTTGATATTCTGGTCCTGAGGAAGAGGTTTCATACCTCGAAACGTGTAGACCTATGGAATATTATTATTTAATCAGCAATTCTATATGATTTCTGGCGAATGCACGGCGTTAACCCCTTCTGCTCTCCTGCTTTGAAGACTGATCCATGTGGGGCTGAGGCAACCGCCATTATCTCATGCTATCTGTGGTATTTGTGACCCTCACAACCACACTAGGTGAGTGTATACTTTTATACATTACTTCGCTCTTTATCTGGTAAAACCCTATCAGCGCTTCTTTTTCTAGTTTTATCATTATACGCACTCTCCGGCAGCTTCATCTTCTATCACTGCCACTCCAGTTGATTTCCAGTGATTTGAGAGCTTTAGTGGTTCATGGAGCGCGCCAGAGGTCCCAACTCAATACAAGTCTATGAGAGCCTCATACTGGCCCTGTTCTGGCTCTCATAGAGTTGTGTTGAGAGCCTTTTTTTCAATGTAGCTTCTGACTTCTGGCCAGTCAGACGTTAAGGGCACAAGATGGTGCCGTGGACTGAAGCAATATCGAACAAAGGTGTAAACGCCTGAGGGAGAGTATGGGACAGGAGTTAGGGGACTTAAATTAAAGCACCCCGCAGTGGTTCTAGATATCAGTCAGTTTTAATAGATCTCAATCAACAAAATGCATAAAGAGATGGCAACCTCATTTGGTAATAAAAGCTGATGCACACCAAAATGCTAAATCTTTACAAAGTTGTCATTATTTGGCTTTATTTTATTAATGGTAAAATGAATATTTTGGTTGTTATGGATTATTGCATCTTTTTGCCTAACAGTTTTCATCTATAAAGCTTCTCATTTTGCATTGGAAAGGTACATAATAAGATTTACTCCTTACGTGAGCACTACAAGCAAACTAATACAGCAATATGAATCATTGTTCATCTGATCCTAAGCAGAACCGATGACTATATTGCATTATAGCAAGCAAAGAAAGAGCTCTGTAATAATTCCATTCCTGTCAAATCCTTTTTTTTTGTTGGCAAACCTGATCTTCCCTGTATTAATCCACAAAGTAAACGCACTGAGGTTTAGGTATTAGACATGTCATGTCCTATGTCAGCAGGGCTCCTCATACCTTCTAATGTATTGTTAGGGTCTTCTGTTACAAATATTGGTTCAATGCCAAAGGACAGAATACTGTCAGATTTTTCTTCTGAGTCCAACAATAGTAAAGGTTGTAAATTGATCAGACATAATATATTACTGGAGAAGAGGAAATGTATTTACGTAGAATTGAATTGGCCTTGAATTTTACAAAATTTGCATCCTCCAGAATATGATTTTTTGGCAATTCGCTCCACACAAATTCAGTAAAATTATGGCCAGTTAGATGCCAGTTTGCCGAACCGGAAATTGATAGAAAAAGTTAAAAAAAAAACAATACTCACCTTACTGCTCACATGTCCTGCTGTCTCCACATTTACAGTTCGGTCCTATGCACCTTTCTTTTTTGCCTTCATTTATCAAGTGCTAACTATTTGGCCTGCTTCACTCTACACTGAGGTTTCTCATACAGAGTAGGCCTAGGATGTCACTGCGCGCCTTGCCGTCGTGGCGCATGTGGTGATATCACAACTTGCGCCCTCTGGGGCACTGACTGGGCCTCTCACAACACAAGTTGTGCTGTCATGACTTGCACAGTGACGTTGTGGCGCACCCTAACATCAGAGGCCTACTTGGTGCCAGAAGCTCTGGAGTGGAGTAAAGCAGGCGGAAGAGGACGCACATGATGGGAGTGAGGAAAGGTTCAGAGGATTGGACAGTGAGTTGCAGAAGCGGATGGACAGGTGATTGGTGAGGTATTTATTTTTTAAAGAGAACCTGTTATCAGGATCAGGCATGATAAGGTAAAGGTATGGGCATAAAGGCGCTGTTCTGATGATTTATTAGGCACCTTCACTTTAGAAATCTGCAGCCTGGTTATTCTTTAATCACCATTAGACGTTTTGGTCGTCCTTAGCCATGGGTGACGCTTGCACACATAAAACTGGTTGCAGGCTATAGGGAAGGTACCTAGTAAATCAGCAGATCAGTGCCTCCATGCCTAATCCTGATGACAAGTTCTCTTTGATATCGTACATTTATTATGCTCAGGGGTCTGAGGAGATCTCTAGAAGATAATAAGGGGCTTTCAATTCACATTGAATAACTTCAATGCAATTCAAATTTCCCGATTAAATTTGCTTGATTTGCCTAATTTAGACTTAAACAGGTTTCATCATCTCCATATGTTACCAATCCATGTTGCAGTCCTGTAGGAAAAGAACTTTCCACCTATATTCAGAATTTCTTTTTGTACCTCATTAGGTCCGGTTGTATGAGAAGGGGTATCTGTCTGGTATCCATAGTCTCCTTCTCCATATTGTTCTGGTATGTAATCAACCACATTAGCCTGGAGAAAAATGCAAGAATCTGTTAATTTAATGTTGATATCTTGTAGAATAGCAGCTCAAAAAAAAAGTAGGAGTATAGATGTAGGTTATGGTATTAGCCAGAGGTTCTGTCCACTTCTAGTGAGGTTAGGGCTTTTTATATCTCATGATCACAGATCTTCGGGGCTGACCCTATGGAAGATCTTGATGTCTTTGCTACCTTTACCCCTATTCTTTTTCTTGTTGATGCCTGGTAAACGGTCTTGCCCTTCTTCTTCTTAGCTGCAAATGAGTTTTTGGGCGTGACCTTTTGGGGTTTTCCCTTTGATTTAGAGGGAACTGGCTTCTTCTTCGATTTGGAACTGGCTTTCTTCTTCTGCAAAAATGTGGTGAAAGATCGGATGGAGACAATGAATGAAAGAATGAAGAAGAGGAAGTAAGGAAGAGTTTGAAGGGCAGGCTGTGTACCGTTACTGATGGCTTATTTTCTAATTTAATACTAACAAATAGACTGCTCAACTGGTTGTCCACTGGTGACATAATATAATAACCTTACACCTTAAATGACCTTTTGTAAAGACTGGTTTATTAATCACACTTGATCAAATCAGAATATAAGCCACCAAAACTGTTATAGTTTACAACACAATATCTCAGTACATGTATAATAGATTTCTGTACCACAGATTTGCCCAACTGAGGGTGTTTTTTTGTAAATGAACCAACGTGTTGCCTGCCATTAACTTCACCCAACTTCCAGAGCAAGGAGGCCATAGGTCAGCTGGAGAAAAGGGACTGAGATGACACGCGAGCAGACGATGAGACAACAGTGACACACAGTGCACACAACATATAGTTACTATACCTCCGTCTGAACTACATATTCCTCAGCAATTATGGGTGTCTCTGTAACAAAGTCAGGCTCCTTGTACTCTGCTCCCCCATACTCATAGTCATATTCGATTAGTTCTTCAGGGGCATACTATATTGCAAAAGGAAGATTTGTTAGCAAGGCTTTGTTAGCTAGAAGCATATTATAAGCATGGTTACAGCTCTCATATGTGTACAATGCATTTTCCTGCTCTACATTGACATACAATGCAGAATGTATTGCAACATATGAACATGGCTTTACTAAGTAATGGATTTCTTGGAAGCAAATTTCACAAGAAACCTATAAACTTAGTAATTTTTTGGATTTAAAGGGAATCTATCACCAGGTTTTCGTAATATCACTGTTTTCTCTGCTGTAGTTCTAGCAGTGCTCTGAATGCTGAGATCTGTATAACCCTGCCCACACCCCTGATTGTCAGCTCTCTGTGTACACTGTAGATTGACAGAAAGCTGCTAATTTGTGATTGGGCCAGGACTATATGGCATGAGACAACTAGTCCTCTAGTGATAATCTAAGCAGTAGAGTAAGTGACACATCACTGGAATCAGAGTTTCTGTTTCTATATAAGTGCTTTAAGATTACATAGTAAAAATCTGGTGACAGATTAACTTTAAATAAAGTGGAACTAAACAAGTGATATCATAGTTTAACATGAAAAGGTGACTAAGCTTTTTACTGACTTACATCATGTGTCTACACTAAGTGTTTGCTAAAGAGAACCTGTCACCTGACTGATGCTGCCCAAACCATGAGTAGCATGAATATGAGCCTAGCTGTACTATTGTACTAGAGAAAATATACTTTAAGATCCAGCTGGGAGCCATAGCCAATGGCAAGACTAGTCTGGCTGTGCCATCAGCTGGCTTCTTCTGGAGCTGCAAGTAGTGATTAACTGGTCTCTCCCATAGCTTGAATTAGTTGACAAGTTCCCTTTAATTGGCCACGGCATTATTTATCATAATCTTGGACACCTTTAGATATCTAAAAATGTTAACTGTTTAATTCCACTTTAAAATGTATGCATTGTAATATGCAGATTAAAGGGCTTCTTCCCACAATAAGCTTTAATGGCACATTGATTGAAAATATCATCAATGTATGATGAGGAGGCTCAATCTCTGAAGGATCCTCGATAAAAAGGCAGCCAGGATGCCCTTATTCATTTTTAGCTGAATTTGTAGTATAGCCCCTAAAACTTGAATGGTGCTGGTCTAGAAAGTGAAAGAGGGGAAAAAACTCCTGCATTTTAGATGCCCATCCACCTCGTTATGCACCAGTTGCACATTGATGATATTTTTAATCAATGCATTATAAATATATATAACCTGGCGAAAATCATTAATTGCTTTCAGTGATGATTAATTTTAGAGCACTATAGAATACAGTGATGAAACCCAGTATACACAAAGTAAGGGGACATCAGAGATTCTAAGTTGCTGTTATGAAGAATGCAGCTTTAAAAGGAATGTACCAGCAGGTTTTTGCTAATTAATCTGAGAGCAGCATTATGTATTGGGCAAAGATCCCGAATTCATGAATGCTTCACTTGCTTAAAGGGAACCAATCATCAGGATTTTCGTATATAAGCTAAAGCCAGTGCTATACTGGCACTATCAGGCTGATTCTATACATACCTGTAGTGGGTAGCTCGGATGTACAGGTTTTGAAATCCAAGAAAGTGAAGCTTGTAAAATCAGCAGCTTCTTGAGTGACAGTTGCACTGGAGCAGATCATATTTTCATAGTTATCCCCTCCCCCATTAGAATTAGCATACGTATGATACAAACGACTCACTTTGTCTAGCAGGACCTGTGGGGAGGTCATACCCATGTGACCTGGTATCCAGCTATGGTGGCTGAGGCCTCGCCCCTTATGGTCACATGGATATGACCTCACACAGGTCCTGCTAGACAAAGTGAATCGTTTGTATAATGCTTATGCTAATTCTAAAAGAGGGAGGAGATAACTATGAATATATTATCTGCTCCAGTGCAACTGTCACTCAAGAAGCTATTCATTTTACAAACTTCACTTTCTTGGATTTCAAAATCTAAACATCCGAGCTGACTACTAATGGTATGTAGATAATCAGCCTGATAGTGCCAGTATAGCACTGGCTTTAGGTTATATACGAAAATCTTGGTGATTGGTTCCCTTTAACAGGTGGCTGTAGTTTCAATACAATAAGTGTTTTATCAGCAATAGATTATTACTGCTGGAATAGGTGTCCTGTGTCAGGCAGTCCAGATAATCTGTGTAACCCTGCCCCCACCAATGATTGGCAGCTTGTTGACAATGTGGAGTATACACAGGAAGCTGTCAATCAGGGCTGTGGGCAGGGTTACACACCACTTAGAATCAACAGGGATTTTATTAAAACTGCACCAAGCAGTCCAGTAACTGATACATCCCTGGAATAAGGCTCTCTGCCCTTACAACTCATCTCTCAGATTCCATAGCAAAAAGCTGCTGACAAATTCCTTTTAAAGGGAACATGTCACCAGGTTTTTCCCTTATGAGCTGCAGCCACGACTAGTGAGCCCTTACAGTATATACAGCATTCCAGAATATTGTATATAAGAGCCCAGGCCACTCTATATAACTTAAAAACACCTTCATAATACTCATCTAGGGGGCAGTCTGGTCCAATGGGTGTCGATGGTCTTGTTCCAGCGCTTCCTCCATCTTGTGGGATCGCCGTCCTCTTGCCCAGCCCCGTATTCATGACACATCCTGCATCATTCACACATAGGCCTCCATTGCACTCCTGCGCAAGCGCACTTTGATCTGTCTAGCTGAGGGTAGATCAAAGTCCTGTAATGCGCAGGCACGAGATAAAGACAAAGACCGCCTGCGCATGCGCATTACAATACTTTGATCTGCTTTCAGCCAGGCAGATCAATGTGAGCATGTGCAGGAGTGCAATGGCGGCCTCTTTGTGAATGACACAGGATGTGTCATGAACACGGGGCCAGGCAAGAGGACGGCGATCCCACAAGATGGAGGAGTCATCGGACCGTCAACAGCAACACCCATCTGACCGACCACCCCCTAGGTGAGCATTGTCATGGTGTTTTTAAGTTATACTGATCGGCCTGGGCTCTTATATACAGTATTCTAGAATGCTGAATAAAGATTCTGGTTCTTGCTGCAGCTCATAAGGGAAAAACCTGGTGACAGGTTCTCTTTAATCTTGTAAATGAAAAGAGGAGTACATTACAAATGGTTCACTACTATTATCAATTGGTATGAAATTATATCCAAGAAAAATCAAGAAAAATAATCATAACAGAAAAAATAATGGACCATTTGATTGCCATCATAGATATTCAAACTAAAATTGGCACAGCATTAACATGGGAAAAATATGTGCAACTTTATAATGTCTTTCATCATGAAGACATTTTAACAAACACTGTTTGGAAAAAGGTAAGCCTTAGCTGCTCATAGACATGTTCAGTTGAGCTGCCAACTGTGTCAAATTTCGTGAACTTCTCCAAGTTTTTGAAGACTGACTCCTATTAAAATATCTGTTCCCTTCACTGTGCGTTTAGATTGGAACCATTTTACTCCAGGCAAGAAAAAGCTGAGACTGTTATGTCCTTTGACTAACGCTGGAATGATCTGACACATAAAACATTTGCACAGGCAGAACCAGGACTTCTCATGTGTTGGTGACATATCTTATTCACCTCTTAACGCGGATAGTCTACAATTATATGTTTGTAAGCAAACTAATATGCAAAATACAGATGATCTGAAGTAGGTAAAAATCCCAGGACATTTTGGAAAGTGTCCTATTATGAATATTTATTCCAAAGAGTAGGGACTGTAGGGCGAATAGTAGAAACAGTGAAATAGCGTCTGTATAGTTTTATTGGGACTCAATAGCTCCCACTATTCAAATGTCACTTGGTCTGGAAGACCTAAAATTGAGATCTTCGGACATCTTTGGAGCCCAATTCATCATTTGTGTTTTTTTAAGGCACTTTCCTTTTCTTTATGTTGAACTTTTTGCACCAAGTTTTTCAAAATGGCTAAATGAATTCATGTATTTAGTACAATCTGTTTAGTTTTAAAGGGAACCTGTCACCAGATTTGGCGACTATAACCTGCGTCCACCACCATTGAGCCCCTATATACAGCATATTTGAATACTGTACATAAGAGCCCAGACTGCTCTGTTGAACGTAAAAATCACTTTTATAATACCCACCTAGGGAGTGATCCGGTCCGATGAGTGTCCCTGCCCTCTGGTCCGGCACCTCCTCTATCCGGTCCAGTGCCTCCTCTCTACTGCGATTACCGTCTTCCTTCGACCCAGCCCAGTATGGATTATGTATCCTATGTCATACACACAAGCAAACATTGTGGTCCTGCGCAGGCGCGCTTTGATCTGTACTGTAGTGCACAGGCGTGAAGAAAGATGTAACACCGGCCGCGCATGCACACTGCAATACTTTGATCTGCCCTGAGCAGGGCAGATCAAAGTGCACCTGTGCAGGACCGAAATGACGGCTTGTGTGGATAAGGTAGGATACGCCATCCATACTGTGCTGGGTCGAAGGAGGACAGCAATCGCAGCAGAGAGGAGGTGCCAGACAGGAGAGAGGAGGTTTTGGACTGGAGAGCAGCGACACCTATTGGACCGGACCGCCCCAATAAGTGAGTACTGTAAAAGTGATTTTTACGTTCTATAGAGTGGCCTGGGCTCTTATATACAGCATGACCGCAGGTTATAGTTGCCAAATCTGGTGAGAGGCTCCCTTTAAACCTGGTTTGCAAATGCCTAGTGTAAAAAGTCACATTTGTCAAAAATTACTTGAACATTGCACAGTAATGTTCTGGTTTTTATAAAATCACTGCAGAATAAAAGGGGCTTTAGTAACAAATTTTGAAACTTTTTGAAAAGTTGCAGATGATGAATCAAATGGAAAAAAAAACATCTGGAAAGTCTAAACTGCCCACAATGGAGAAGTTAAAGGTAGATAGACAGATACATAGATAGATAGACAGATAGATAGTTAGATAGATAGATAGATAGATGATAAAATAAACTTTAAAAAATGTGCAATTTAAAAAAAATAATAATAATTTTAATGAAAATGAAAAGCAGGCAAAAAGCACCAAAAAGCAGATACAAAAGGTGCAAATTCAATTCTGAATATTTTAGGTTACATTTCTCTACGCTATTCCTTTATAGTCTAGAATTTAAAGTGCCGCTAGCCCAACAGATTTTAATATTAACTTTTATGGTTACTGTGAAAATACACAGACTGGTATCAAACTGTAACTTAATTAAAAGTGCTCAAATTAATTGACTACATACGCCATGGGAAAAAGGAGCATGATAATCATTGAGCTCTGTTCTTTAGAAGTAATGTAGAGCACATTGCTGACCTTGGGACAAATAAAATCCCAAATTACATTTTCTGTCTCGTCTATGGGTATATCATAATACATGAAAAACAAAAAGTCATAACACGTTGGCCAAATTTTAATTTTCAGAAATTGGTGGCTACCAAAGTCTATAAAAAGCAGCAGTAAGTCTGAACCATGACTGCCTACCCAGCCCTATCCCTGAATAATATAAATCCCTCTATTGCAATTATCTGTTTTTATTGTCATCTTTTCCAGCATAAATTAGAAACTGCATGATAAAAAATGGCGGCACCCGGTAGCTGGATACCAAAATGTATACTGGATTCCGAATACCGAAGGCCATTGATCAGACTATATTCACCAGTTACTATGAGTTTCTGAGTCAGAGCGAGACCATCTGAAAGCAGTGAATGGGTTAAAACCATTTGAAACCACAAATTACAGCAGTATAGAGACATTGTCTGGAAAACGCATTAGAGGTGAATTTCTTTTAAATATATATTTTCCCTGAATGCCTCAGAATATTTCCACGATGATCTCAGCGCTCCTATTTTCCACAAGAAGCAGCGTTATCATGTTACACAGTAGCTCTGAGGGGTGTTTGTATCAATGGATTGTACATTTCAGAAGTCGGGGCCTCCAGAGAGATCGCTCCCATGGCAAAAACACATGGTTTCAATTTGGAAGGCAAAGAGCAGACACAAAGACAACATGGACCCTGCGGATCCAGCCGTAGGATTCCTATTGCCTTACTTTTTCTCCCACCTCTTCACCGGATTTACTAAGTAAAACAGGAAATAATCACTGTCAAGTGGAAAAACATCAAATACCATAGAAAAATCACTATTATTCCCGATCTAGAGCCTAAAATCTACTAATATCTACTGGTTTTATAAGTTCTTCACTGTTATAAGTTGTACTCAACTAATGGAAAAAGCTATGGGATGTACATTTCCATAGTCGGGCTAAAATTTCCAATGGAGGTTTAAGTAGAAATCTTAGTAAAACTCATCTATATTAAATCATTGTGTAAGTCCATGCAAGACTTAGGCAGGGGGAAGATTAATATTGAGTAGCGCAACGTGTGATTTTGCAGTCATTCTTTATGGTGTCTCTGCTGCTAATGTCTTTTGCCTATACTTTCAACCGTAAAGAAAGGGCGACTACCAAAGGAAGCCACTTGAAGAATGAATATATTAATTCTTTTAACCACTATAGGATTTCAGAAGCTCAAGTAAAATGAAGTAACAAAAGACTGAATATCTGCACAGCAATCTAATTTTTGCATTGCTGTGCATTGTGTCACTTTTTGCAGAGATTTTGGTGTGCTTTTTCAGGTGAATTACTACCTAAAAAAAGACATCACGTGCACATAGCCTTAAGGAAACAGAAAGTTAGTACATCCTTTAACCACATGTAATATAGACACATGTGAAAGGTTTTCGTATTTGTATTCCCCCCCATAATAATCTGTAAGATATAAAAAAAACAGTCATGACTAATTCTTCTTCTAATATGAGAGGATGGAGATATTGCCCAATAGTACTGTATATATCAGGGCTGAGAGAAGATATGTATTGCAGGAAGGAGCTGTATAGCTGTATATAGAGGGGCTGAGAGGAGTGCTGTACTGCAAGATGAGGCTGTTAATAGAGGGGCTAGGGAGCAATGTCCTAAAGGAGGTTGTATATAGAGAGAGCTGAAAAGTGATGTGTTGCAGGAGGGTTGCTGTATATAGAGGGGATGAGGGGAGTGATGTGTTGTAGGAGGCTATACATAGAGGGGCTGAAAGGAGTCATATGCTGAAAGAGGCTGTATATAAAGAGAAATTAGAGGAGTAGTATCCTGCTGGAGAAGACTGTATATAGCAAAAAAGGGTGGATGTACAGACAGGAGCCTGGGAAAAGTGAAGTACTGCAAGTTGGTTCCATATATAGTGGGGGTGGAAAGTGCTTATATACTCCAGGATGGTATCATATATAGGGAGGCTGAGAAAAACAAGGTCCTGTAGGATGGGGCTGTAAATAGAGGGGTTGCGAAGAGTTATGTATTCAATTTGAGGCTGCATATAGAGGGGCTGCTAACAGTTAATCCTTCTGTTTAGTCCATTGTAGTCAACTCCATAGCACACTGTTCCAGACATGCCAACAGGCAAGGCCAGAGTTCAGCAACAGACACTGAAAAACCTGAAGCAACAATCACTCTATCACTCCAGCACTTATGCACAAAAATAAACTTAGGTCCCCCATACACATTAACCAGGTGTAGGCTGAACAGCCTTTCAGTTGCCAGCCATCTTCCACAACTCCCCTCCACACACTTATGCACACAAAGAAACATTCTGGCCAAACATTTTAGTGTTCTCTGAGAGAGCTTATCTTGGCACTGAACAAAATACTTATCCATTGGGCACCCGACAGGCTGAGTACTTCCTGGGGTGAGAGTTGAGAGGCTACCATAGACATTAGATTGTCAGCTGATCCCCCGGAATCTGTGGGTTCAGTTTAACTTTAATCTTATTATGTATATAAAGAGCTTTATGCAAATGTTATAGGCATATTTAGAAAGAATGCTGCAAAGTAACAATGGTTTAAAAATAATTATCACTTAACAAAATGCAAAGTAAATGAACAAAAGAGAAATCCTAATCAACTCGATGTTTGATATTACCACCCTTTGCCTCCAAACAGCATGAATTCTTCTAACTCCACTTGCACACAGGTTTTGAAGGAACTTAGCACAAAAGATGTTCCAAATATCTTAGAGAACTAACTTTTATATCTTTTGTAGATGTAGGTTTGAGAAAGTCCTTCTGTCTCTTCATGTAATCCCAGACAGACTTCATGATGTTGAGATCATCACTTCCAGGACTCCATGCTCTTCTTTACGTTGAAGATAGAGCTTAATGAAATTGGTTGTATGTTTGTAATCACTGTCCTGCTACAGAATACATTTGGATCCCATCAGACAAGTATCTGCCTTTATTTCTCATTGTTTTGCATTGCGGACACCATTAATTCCCAACCCAATTAGCTGAAATGCAGCATAGAGCCTCCACCATGCTTCACTGTTGCTGCAGACACTCATTATTGTACTGCTCTCCACCCCTTCAGAGAACAAACTGCTTTCTATTAAAGACAGATTATTCAAATGTGACTCATCAGTCCAAGACACCTGCTGCTATCTTTCTACACGCCAGTCCCTATGTGTTCAAGCACAGTTTAGTTGATTAGCCTTTTTCCATGTTAAATCTATGATTTTTTTTGCTGTATGTCTTCCATGAAGACTTCTGGTCAGATTTCTACACACAGTTGACAATTGGGTCCCACTCGTTGCTGCCAGTTCTGGATTGATGGCACTGCTAGACATCTTCCAATTTCAAAGGGAAGTAAGCATGATGTGGCTTTCACTTGCTGCACTAAGTTTCGATGATCAACCATTATGGTACCTAAAGTTACTGATTTCTTGGTGCTTCTTCAAAAAATCTTAAACAACACATGTGGAAATCCAAATCTGCTGTGATATCTTTTCTAGGTGACACCATGCTGATGCAGAATAACAACCTTGTGTTCTGTTGTTGTGCTCAGCCTTGCCATGGTGTAAGACCTGTGAAATGAAACTTCTTTCCACAACTTTGCTGCAGAGTTTTGCTGCTCATCACCCAGTTTTAAGTCTCATACTCTGATGGTTAATGACTGTTTTTCAATCTAAATACAGTGGAACCTTGGATTAAGAGTAACTTGGTTTAAGAGGGTTTTGCAAGACAAGCAAAGCTTTTTAAACATTTGTAACTTGGTTTAAGACATAGAGATAAGAGAACCTCTGATTCGAGGCTTGTGGTTTGGGCACGGAAAATTACATGAAAATGTCCCAGGTGAGTATCGCGCTGTGCTGGTGTCTGAGTGATGCACAGCATTGTGCGCGCCTTGGGAAGTGTGTGATCGGCTAAAATTTGACTTACATTCTGCGTTCTGAGATGTAATGTTCACGGAGAAATGTAAAAAAAGAAAAGCACTACCCACCCACTCCTGGAAGTGTTTTGCTTTCAGCCCATAGCAAAACATTTCCAGAGGTGGGTGGGTGGTGCTTTTGTTTTTTCCTTCAATGTCTCCATGAACATTCCATCTCAGAATGCAGAATGAATACAAATACTGTACATTATTTTGTATTGTATTTTGTATTACTGTAATAAGTTTGTATAAATACAGTAAATATTTTTGGGTTGTGGAATTAATTGCCTGAGTTTCAATTATTTTCTATGGGAAAATTTGTTTTGCTATAAGAGTAACTTGGTTTAAGAGCAGACTCCTGGTACAAATTATGATCGTAATCCAAGGTTCCACTGTATTACCTAATTATTATCACCTGTTTGGTATAATATGTTACCACTCCCAAACCTGACTATAATCCTATCAAATCCTTGACTTTTTGCAAGGTGTACCTAGAAATATTGATTGTTGTTCTTTTTTAAAGCATTATTATTTTGCAGCATTTTTTTCACATCTGCCTAAAACGTTTGACAGTTCTATAGGTTCATCCAAACTCCGTTTGTTTTATGTAATTGGAGGATTTTTTGCACTCACACCAGTTCATGGTGCTACTTTTTCATTTGTTACAACTTTGCATCATCACATATTGCCCATTCATTCCTGCGCCCAACTATAGGCAGCAGCAGAAAGTTGTGGATCCTCACAGTGTGGAGAGGGACAAAGAAGCCAGCGCGACACTGGTTCTCAAAATACAGAGGAGGAGTTATGGGGGTGTGATGAGGAGAAAGAAGCAAAATATGCACAAGACTGATGGAACATCTATTACCAGTAAGCTGTGTTTACCTACATATAATGGTTTTCTAACTATATAATTGGTCAACGGTGAACTAGATATTAATATTATCAATATTACAAGTGTTTTGCAGGTTTTTACATTTTGTCATAAATTTTGGAAAACCCCTTTAACTAAACTGAAACAGGAAGTAATGAAAAATATGGTTAATACAAAGTAATGATATAACCATAAGAATATATACAATTAAAGGTTATAGTTTAGAATGATTTTTATTATCATATCAAGTTAACATTAAAAAAGGGGTTATATAAAATTAGAAAAAAAGCTTTTCTTATTTTTTTGTTAGAAACAGCACACTCTAGTCATTAGGCTATATCCGGTATTGCAGCTCAGACCAATTTGTTTAGCTGCAATACCAGCGTTAGTTTAATGATGTTCTTGGAAAAAGCTGCCCTTTTTTAAATCTATCAGCCCATGTTATAGACTGATCTTAGTTCAAAGGATTCATTTTATCATTAGAAAAGTGCAATTAACAGAAAAAAATATAACATTCAATTCCTCACTTGAAGAATGACAAGTAGAATCTGTTTCCTTTGCGTTAGTTTTTACTTTATCGCCATCTTAGTATGTGGAGAATAACAACAAAAAACCAGTTGATGTTTTTTAATCCCAAAATAGAAGCATTGAGACGCAGGCTTTTTAACTCATTTATCTTCTACAGAACTTTTAACTTTGAGTATAAATGGACTGCGCATCAATGTCAAAATCCAAGGGCGAAACGTGCGTAACGCTTACCTCATCGATGCTTGGATCCTGAGCTTGCGGCATATTGGGGGCTGGGGTGTCACAGTCCGTCATGTAATGTTCACAGTAGTCATACGCAGCTTTAGGGTCATCAACAATCAGTAGCTGCTGGATATCGCCCTAAGGAAACAAAATAAGGGGGAAAATGTTTAGAAAAAAATATCATATTTTATAGCAAGTAATAATTGACAGCCTTAATTGTACTTATATTGACTCTGGACACTTGCATTCACTTCCTCCAGTGAAATCCCAGTGCGGCCATATTGAAAAGGCACATATGAGTGCTTACAAGACATATAGGAAACATAATAGGCAACAAGGGGATAATAAACACAAACCTTCTGCAGCACATAAAATCTGTCAAAAGAAATGAATGCACAAACTTTTATTGTTCTTAAAACAGCTTCATTAGTTTGGTTGCCTCGAAACTATGATACTATGATATATGGCTCCTGCTATAGTGCTATACTACGTCCATCCTCATCCACGGTAATTTACATACACAAGCACAACTGTGCCACCTAGTGGAGGCAGCATTGTAATATATGCTTCAATATGTTTCCTATTTTTGTATGTGTATAGCACCTACACATATTGTAGCTTTATATACTAAGCAACTAGAGCCATGCGCACATTGGTGCAGTTAGTGATATCTAAAGATGGTGGAAGGAGATAAGGAAAGAGATGCATGTCACATATGCGCAAAGACATCTTTGTAACATTTCGGCTATGTTCCCACGATGATCTTTTGCTGAGGTTTTGGTGTTACAGGATTTCTGCAGCATTGCTGCCCCATATGTAAATTAGGTCAACTGCAGGTTTTTTTTTTTACATGCGTTTTTGTCGTATAGTTGATGGAGTACTCTTTGCTTATTCTTGGCATGTCATATTTCAAAGAGACTTTGTCACCAGGTTTTTGCTACCTCATCTGAGAGCAGCATAATACAGGAAAAGACCCTGGATCCAATAATTTATCACTTAGTTTACTGAGTGCAGCAGTTGTGCCACATTCAGAGCTTTTATATGTAGCGTGTATAAGAGCTCAGAGAGCAGCCCCAGCCCACACAACAGCTCTATGTATACATTGTCTATTAACAGTGAGCTGCTTATCATAGGAGGGGGTATGATCAGTCTAGCAGAGGAGTGAGATCTAGTTCTAGCAGTGATAATGTCCTAGTTATCAAACAATTATTGTTAAGTAAACAACAGCACACAAGCTAATAAGTGGCACATCCATGAATTCAGTATTTTAACACCTGCATCATACTGCCATAAGATTGCATATCAAAAAACTGCTGACAGATTCCCTTTAAATAAATCTGCTTTGTATTTGTTACTTCCTGGTATTTGTCTTTGACAAAACTTCATGTGAGCATTACAATAATTTTTAGTGCATATCATGCACTAAAACTACGTGAATTTTTTACTTGCGTTTTTCTGCATCTAAAGCAAGTCTATGGGTAAAATCTGCCATAAAACTCAGCAAAACAGCAAGAGAAATTAAAGCGCACCAATTACCAGGATTTTCCTATATAACCTAAAGCCAGTGCTATACTGGCACTATCAGGCTGATTCTCTACATACCTTTAGTTGTCAGCTAGGATGTATAGATGTTTAAACACAAGCAAGTAAAGTTTGTAAAATGAGCAGCTTTTTGAATAACAGCAGCTTCCGATCAGCTGATAGCTGGGATGGGTATTTATAGTGATTACGGCCCCCTGCCTGTCCATCCTCCTCCTGTTATTTATGCTAATTCTTTTATAGAATCATTTTACTAACTGACTAGAAGGACCTGTGCTGATGTCATACCCATGTGACCAGAAGGGGTGGGGCCTCAGCCAACATAGCTGATACCAGGAAGCAACATTATTTTTCTGTTGGCTGAGGCCACACCCCTTCTAGTCACATGGGTATGACATCAGTAAGGTCCTTCTAGTCAGTTAGTAAAATGATTCTATAATATAATTAGCATAACTAACAGGGAGAGGACGACAGGCAGGATGGTGGGAATCACTATGAATACCCCCCCAGCTATCAGCTGATTGGCAGCTGCTGTCACTCAAGAACCTGAAGATTTTACAAACTTTACTTGCTTGTATTTCAAAACCTATACATCCTAGCTAGGAACTAAAGGCATGTATAGAATCAGCCTGATAGTGCCAGTATAGCACTGGATTTAGGTTATAAATGAATATCCTGCTAATTAGTTCCCCTTAAATGACTTTAGGTTATATAGGAAAATCCTGGTGATTGGTGCGCTTTAATATGTCAGTGGATGTGAAACAAGCACCGCAGGTCAGTTTATGACAAGTAAAAACGAAGCACAGTGGGCAGGAAATTTCTATAAATCCCATCTATTTTTCTGGAACTGTAAGGCGCAGCGATTCTGACACATCAAAAATATGCAGCGTCAATAATTCACAGAAAGCTCATCATGAGCACACAGCCTTAATTGGATCTGAGCATAAAAGTTTGGATAATTGTGCTCACTAGTTTCTCTTTGCAATGTGCTAATTAAGGGTGCACTCAGTCTCTTCAATCTCTCGACTGGTTAGAAATAACAAGAGGGTTTATGTGATGCCATATTTCCATCCCCCATTGACTTGTTCATGCAGAAGGTGACCACTGACACCGCCCAGAGAATTTTGGCTACAAATAGCATTTCATCTGTTGCAACAGCACATGATGGTAAGAAAACAGGAGACAAGGCCTGGAGCCGGGACCCTCGGCAACCAATCAAATTACTTCTTTGATTTTCCAACCAGCTCTGGGAAATAAAAGCAATGATCTGACCCGTATATCAGGCCCACTACTTTAGATTCAATAAGAAATCGAATAAATGCATAGAATGAATCATGGAGCGCATCTTGAGACGTTTCGTGTTACAGGTGCTGTAGGATGCTGAGACCCCAGTGATGGCCCATCTGCCTATACCACCTCAAAAGGCACTAGTAATACACATGGCATTGGGGAGTCAGTTACAGATTCTACATGTAGTCACAAATCCGTTGCTCACTGTGTGGTAGGGATGCAGTGAGTGACAGCTCAGCCGCCCAATAGACTTCAGAGGGTACTGGGCTGTCAGTACTGTGAGTAGGATCATCCAGCAGTCCAATAATAGACTGGGTCTAATGGGCTTCCTCCAGGTGTCACCTTTCAGGGTGAGCACCTGGGTATTTAACTGGCTGGCAATGGTCAGACCATTGTTAGTCGTAACTTTGCTCTATTTTGCTGTTCTGATCTTTTGCTGCCTGACATTGGACCTTGCCTTTGACTATTCATTTGCCTAGCCACTTTTCCTCTAGCAGCACTGTTTTGACCACTGACCATGGATTGTGATCTGTTTACTCTTTTGTCTTGCCTGTCTGCCTTTGACGTACACTCTCAGTATTTGACCAAAGACTTCTTGACTCCCCTGACTCATGGCTTAGCCATGAGAAATAATATCCAGTGTCACAGATGTGTCACTTACTGCGCTGCATGCAGTAATTTGGAAAAATCCCTGTTTACCTTGCTGCAGAACTACCAGAGCTCAGTATAAGGCTGGGGTCCCACTTGCGATTTCCTCGCGTGTATCTCGCGTGAGTTTCGCGGTGCATCACCTTTCACAGCCTCACACTCTCCTTACAGTAGCGGGTCAGCTGCATAGAGATGCATGCAACCGACCAGGTGTGGGTGGGGTTACACAGAGTAGGAAGACTACATGGCACAACGCAAATAGTCCTCAAAGTGAAAATCTCCTGCTGATATAACAATGATTTTATTGAAAAAAAACACTAAGGGGCACTTTGCACACTACGACATCGCAAGCCGATGCTGCGATGCCGTGCGCGATAGTCCCCGCCCCCGTCGCAGCTGCGATATCATGGTGATAGCTGCTGTAGCGAACATTATCGCTACGCCAGCTTCACATGCACTCACCTGCCCTGCGACATCGCTCTGGCCGGCGAACCACCTCCTTATTAAGGGGGCGGGTCGTGCGGCGTCATAGCGACGTCACACTGCAGGCGGCCAATAGAAGCAGAGGGGCGGAGATGAGCGGGACGTAAACATCCCGCCCACCTCCTTCCTTCCGCATAGCCGGCGTGAGCTGCAGGACGCAGGTAGGATATGTTCCTCGCTCCTGCGGCTTCTTACACAGCGAGGTGTGCTGCCACAGGAACGAGGAACAACATCGTAACATCGGTATTTCCCAATTCATGGAAATGACCGAGGCTACACCGATGATACGATTACGACGCTTTTGCGCTCGTTAATCGTATCATAAAGGATTTACACACTACGATATCGCCTGCGACACCGGATGTGCGTCACTTTCAATTTGACCCCACCGACATCGTACCTGCGATGTCGTAGTGTGCAAAGTGCCCTACGGGGGATGGGCGGGATGTTTACGTCCCGCCCATCTCCGCCCCTCCGTTTCTATTGGCCGCCTGCCGTGTGACGTCGCTATGACGCCGTACGACCCGCCCCCTCGGACTTGCGATGTTGTAGTGTGCAAAGTGCCCCTAAGTCCTGTAAGTGATATATAGCAGGAGTCAGGCTTTCCTCTCCTACAACTTGCTGATCTTAGATTAAATAGCATAAACCTGCTGACAAGTTCGCATTGATTACACCATTGTTTCATGCATATTGCATGGTTGAAAATACTTAGTGCTGTTTTCTTGAAGAAATGATGATATTTTACACATGATACCTTCATGTATTCAACCTTGATTACATGTAGAGACTTTCATGCAGAGCGCAGCACACACTGGAGATGCCAAGATCACAGCACATGAGGGACGTCACACCGGTGTGCCGACATCAGAAGCGTTTGTGTCGTGCAGAGCCTCAGTAGAGATCACAAGGCAGTGGAGTATTAGGCAGTAGTAGGATAGTGCAGCACAAAGCGCTTCCAGCCTGCAGAACTTCATAAGGAGCTCACACTGTGCACAGACAACACCCCAGATAAAAAATATCACAAGAAACACAACGCCTGTGCCATTGTAATACCCAGATTAAACAGCTCTTCAGGCCGTATTTGTAATTCCGATATCACACAGAGCAGGTATTACGGTACGTGCACCTAAACGCTCATATCACTCACAAATATAACACTGCTGAAGTTGGGGTTTAACTCTTCGGGGCTATATTATTGAGCATTGTGATTAAATGCTTTAGTACATAACATGAATATATAAGTGAGAGAAGGAC
This sequence comes from Anomaloglossus baeobatrachus, assembly GCF_048569485.1. NCBI lineage: Eukaryota > Metazoa > Chordata > Amphibia > Anura > Aromobatidae > Anomaloglossus > Anomaloglossus baeobatrachus. The sequence goes on from NC_134360.1 coordinate 165,133,276, forward strand.
TACTGCGCCATGTACATCAATTTCATAAACTATAATCCAGACCTGACCTGAAGAGAAGAAGGTCTATGTTAATGAAGGCATTGGACTTTGGGGGCTAAGGCTATGTGCGCACGTTGCGTACTAGCCCTGCAGAAATTTCTGCAGCGATCTGAAGAGCACATGTGCGCTTTAGATCGCTGCAGAAATGTCCGTAGTGAGCGCCGATTCCATGCGCTCTGCCTGCAGCTCCTGCCATAGACAGAGCAGGAGCTGCCGGCAAAGCGCAGGAAAGAAGTGACATGTCACTTCTTTTTGCGCAGCGCTTCGGCAGTAGCCGAAGCGCTGCGCTCTGAGACGCCACGTGCGCACGGCCCCTGCACAATCTCCATAGACTGTGCAGGGGACGCAGGACGCATGCAGCTACGCTGCGCTGCAAAGCGCAGCGTAACTGCATGAATTTACGCAACGTGCGCACATAGCCTTAGGGAGAATTCAGCCCTGAGTCCCACCTGCAGCTTATGGAAGAGTTAGGAAACTCATTTTTGCAAGCTTTAGGCTATGTTCATTGCATTTTACCACCAGATCAGTGGTCTGTTGGGGCTTATGTCTGAAGCCCTGAAAATACAATGTGCTGACGAGGCTATGACTATAATTTTTTTGTCTATGTGGAGTTATATCCTCTGACTGTGCACCCCCCCCCCCCCATTAGCCACAGGTGATTTTATTCTCTAGTAGCAGGTTCCTTCCTGCGCAAACACATGGACGTTTTTAACCCAGGCAGAGTGATTAGAATAGGTACCCAGTATATGAGGTATGCCTTGATGTGGCTGCTGGGCAGATATATACAGTCATATGAAAAAGTTTGGGCACCCCTATTAATTTTAACCTTTTTTCTTTATAACAATTTGGGTTTTTGCAGCAGCTATTTCAGTTTCATATATCTAATAACTGATGGATTTAGTAATTTTTCTGGATTGAAATGAGGTTTATTGTACTAACAGAAAATGTGCAATCCGCATTTAAACAAAATTTGACCGGTGCAAAAGTATGGGCACCTCAACATAAAAGTGACATTAATATTTTGTAGATCCTCCTTTTGCATAAATAACAACCTCTAGTCGCTTCCTGTAGCTTTTAATGAGTTCCTGGATCCTGGATGAAGGTATATTTGACCATTCCTGTTTACAAAACAATTCCAGTTCAGTTAAGTTTGATGGTCGCCGAGCATGGACAGCACGCTTCAATTCATCCCACAGATTTTCAATGATATTCAGGTCTGGAGACTGGGATGGCCATTCCAGAACATTGTAATTGTTCCTCTGCATGAATGCCTGAGTAGATTTGCAGCGGTGTTTTGGATCATTGTCTTGCTGAAATATCCATCCCCTGCGTAACTTCAACTTCGTCACTGATTCTTGCACATTATTGTCAAGAATCTGCTGATACTGAGTTGAATCCATGCGACCCTCAACTTTAACAAGATTCCCGGTGCCGGCATTGGCCACACAGACCCAAAGCATGATGGAACCTCCACCAAAGTTTACTGTGGGTAGCAAGTGCTTTTCTTGGAATGCCGTGTTTTTTTGCCTCCATGCATAACGCCTTTTTGTATGACCAAACAACTCAATCTTTGTTTCATCAGTCCACAGGACCTTCTTCCAAAATGTAACTGGCTTGTCCAAATGTGCTTTTGCATACCTCAGGCGACTCTGTTTGTGGCGTGCTTCCAGAAACGGCTTCTTTCGCATCACTCTCCCATACAGCTTCTCCTTGTGTAACGTGCACTGTATTGTTGACCGATGCACATTGACACCATCTGCAGCAAGATGATTCTGCAGGTCTTTGGAGGTGGTCTGTGGATTGTCCTTGACTGTTCTCACCATTCATCTCTGCCTTTTTAATATTTTTATTGGCCTGCCACTTCTGGGCTTAACAAGAACTGTACCTGTGTTCTTCCATTTCCTTACTATGTTCCTCACAGTGGAAACTGACAGTTTAAATCTCTGAGACAACTTTTTGTATCCTTCCCCTGAACAACTATGTTGAATAATCTTTGTTTTCAGATCATTTGAGAGTTTTTTTGAGGAGCCCATGATGCCACTCTTCATAGGAGATTCAAATAGGAGAACAAACTGCAAGTGGCCACCTTAAATACCTTTTCTCATGATTGGATACACCGGCCTATGAAGGTCAAAGCTCAATGAGGTTACAAAACCAATTTAGTGCTTTAGTAGTTAGGAGTGTTCAAATCCAGAAATTGATAAGGGTGGCCATACTTTTGCACCGGTCAAATTTTGTTTAAATGCAGATTGCACACTTTCTGTTAGTACAATAAACCTCATTTCAATCCAGAAATATTACTCAGTCCATCAGTTATTAGATATATGAAACAGAAATAGCTGTTGCAAAAATCCAAATTGTTATAAAGAAAAAAGGTTAACATTAATAGGGGTGCCCACACTTTTTCATATGACTGTAAATGGCCATTTTTGTATGCTAAATATATTAATTTTTCCTAGATTTCCTTAACCAGTAATGCATATCTATATTCTTACATTCATGGTTTGCATGCTTTAGCTTTTCAGAGTGAAACTTTCTTTTTTTGTTATTATATGTCTTGTTCAGTTTAGCACCTACACAGACAGTATGTTGGGAGTCCCGTCAGTTTTTTGTCTAGGTTATGGAGTCATGTCTTCTGACTGTGCACCCCCTCATTAGCCACATGTGATTTTATTCTCTAGTAGCAGGTTCCTATTTGCCAAACACATGGAGGTTTTTAACCCAGGCAGAGTCATTAAAGTAGGTACCCCGTATCTGAGATATGCCTTGACGTGGCTACTGGGCAGATATAGAAATAGCCATTTTTATATACTAAATATATCAATTTTTCCTAGATCTCCTCAAGCAGTAATGCATATCTACATTCTTTCATTCATGGTTTGCATGCTTTACCATTTCAGAGTGCAACTGTCTCTTTTTGTTATTATAATGCTACAGATTCACAGTGGGCTCTGTCGGACATTATTTTCCGCTGTATCTGCCAATTTGAGGCAAGCAACAAGATGCAGTTGACCACATCTTAGTGCCTGCCTAAATAGATGGATACGGTGAAAATGATGTATGACAGATCACTCTCAGACTCCCCCTATATCATTAAAGTCACTGGTTACGTCAGCACATATGCCTTAATCCTGTTTTCTTGGGCTTCAGACATAAACCCCAACGGAGCCATTGACATGACGATAAAACACATGAACATAGCCTTACACTTAAAGATTAGTGAAACATATTTTTATTTCTTTAAATATGCTACAAGAACTGCAACGTTATCAAGTTATTTAACTTTACTCATCTATATAGCGCCATAATTTGCACAGTGCTTTACAGACATGATCATCAATGTCCCCATTGGGGCTCAAAATTTACATTCCCTATCATCATATCTTTGGAGTGTGGGTGGAACCGGAGAACCTGCACTAAACACACAGAAACACAGGGAGAACATACAAACTCCTTACAGTTGTTGTCCTTTGTGGGATTTGAACACAGGACCCAAGCATGCAAAGCATCAGTGCTAACCACTGAGCCACCAGGCTGCCAAATGTTGTAACATACTTCACTATCTTACTATGCTGCAGTGTTGTTTTTTTTAATTTTTCCTGCTTATGTTGCTTTGAAAGCTGCTTTCATCTGCTGCTCAGAAACATCCATACATTATTTTCATAGTCTGTGTATGGGACCTTTACTGTCTAAGTACTGGGCTTGGAAGCACAGCGGCTGAAAGCAGGGAAGCCTTATACATAAACATAGAATAAACTGGGCATTGACAGAGCATTGAAGCAAAGTGTTTGTAAAAGACAAAAGCAGAATAAGTTATTGAAGTATGGTACAAAAATTAATAGCTTTGCAATTTGGGATGTTAATTAATTAATTAAAAGAAAAGAAAAAGAATCTATTCTTTAAATATTATATTGTAAGATCATTTGTCACACAGCTTAGTGTACACATCTATGTATTATTAGTCCAAAGCAAATGTTAACGAGCATGCGAGACAGTACGATTGATGGAAACTGATTATAGGAAAATATAAATGATAATGGAGCAATTTCAGTGATATATCTGCAACTCGTGCAAAGCATTACATTGTTAGAAGTGTTTGCAGTTTGTGTTTGCCTGTGATTGTAGAGCATTGGTTCTCCACAGCCAAGAAGCTTCAATTTATTTCGTTTTATACAGTACATAATCATATAATTTCACTGGTTATGGAATAAAAAGTGCACATAATAGCACATAATATGCATCGAAGGCTGATGTATTGGCTTTTTGCTCAATTTAAGATAAAACCAATATATTGCTGCGTGTGACCGATACAAATTTAGGAAAGCTTTAAGACAAAAATACAAGCAACAATATATTGTAGATAAATGGCTGCCACTATGTATTGGTTTAATCTAGATCAGCGGTGCCCTACGTTTCTTACATTGACAGCCATATACTGCTCTGAGAGATGGTCATGTGCCACATCTAGTGCACCCTTTTCCCTCCATGATTAAAACCCCAAAAAAGCTTTCCCATGAACGCACACCAAGCCCTTGTGCCACCGCCCCTCCTTCCTTATAGACCTCCAAGTGCTCCCATTTTACTCGCATAGTGTATCCTTGTATCAAGCACACTCCTCACACTGTTGTATCCAGATTAAGGCCCTCTAGACGGCATTATCCTCTTCTATCCAGATTACCATACTTATCTTCCCATCTTCTCCTCCCATGCCAGTATGTGTGCATCCAAATCTCTTATTCTGTGCAGGGCTATTAATAAAAAAAGCCACCATCTGCAGCCCTGCACCAACCTTGCAGACAGCTGCAAGCCACATACCATGGGCCCATGAGCCACATGTGACTCCTGAGCCACAGGTTGGGGACCCCTGATCTAGATCATCAGGCCATGGATATGACAGACTTCTCAGCTTTCAGCTATAAAGGGGGGTACAGATGTTAGTATTGGCTCAAAAAGGAGCAGTCAGGAGCAGTTAAAAGGAAGAGATTTGGCACCCACGAGATCAGATGATCCACATATGATGCCAGAACTGTAGTTTGGGCTACAGGTTAGTTATACCTGTAGCATATTCACCTGGGAATATACCATATGACGAAAACCTGCATAGACTTGGTCATCGGGAGAAGCAGTAGTGGACTACAGCGGTTTACCACTGGTGGTGGGCTCGAGATTGGGTGGCAAAATGTGGGTCAGGAGGAGAAGCTGTTTGAAGGTTCCCTGGGTTTGTTTGGGTAAGTTCTTAATGGTAAGTTGTTAGGTTCCTCCATTGAGGGGATTGTCCACTACTAGGACAACCCCTTCTCATTCTCCATGTTTTCCACCACTAAAATAAAAAAAGCCTATGCTCACCTCCTGTGCTGGCCATGTTCCCAGGGCTCACATCAAATTGTAACATCACACAAGCCCCTGGCCCAATCACTGGCGGCTTCTCTTTCTGCCTTTGGACGTATAAGTAATTAATAGGAAATGAGTGACCAGCCGCATCTCTCACTTCCTGTTGGTTACTTATTCGTTTGAAGACGGGGAGAAAAAAGCTGGTGGAGATTGAGAGTGGAGCTCGGGTCATGTTACAACTTGATATGAGCCCCGGAAACGCAGGTGCCGACACCAATGGTACCACACGGGCATGGGAGGGGAGTATAAGCTTTTTTATTTCAATGTGGGCAAACAAGTGGAATGAGAGGTTGTCCTAGTTGTGGACAACACTTTTCAGCAAGTCCTAGAAAGCTGTTCAAGGAGCAGATAGTGAGCTAACACATTGATCTCTCAATATTCTTGAGCAGGAGGGAACACAAACAGAAGAGGGCATCTGTGCAATAACAATATACGGGCCCTTTGATGTCAAATAGATCATCATAATGCACAATTCCACCTGCTTTGGAGGTGGAGGTGGGTCTCCAAAGTACAAATCACACGAATGGTATGTACACCTGACACGCCCACGGGGTCTTGGGGGTTACTCGTCACTGGGCCAGTGTCGGTTTGGGATGTCACAGCGGCCTGTCCCGGTTTCGTGACCCCGGTGGTGACAATAAAGATGAGGATGGGGATGATGGGAGTTGTTATTCGTGACACCACCTGTGGTATGCAGCCAGTTATTAGCCGCCGCTCGTAAAGTTTCTCTCGTCTGGGGCAGATGGTGACGCAGCTCGGGTGTTGCAGCTCTACAAAGGTAGAGCTAGGCCCCAGGGAGGATGGGAGGGGTAGTCTCTGTCGCTGTGATTTAATGTTGCGGTGCAGGACTGAGGATGACGGTAATAACTGGACAACACAGAGGGCTGTAGTTTCCTTTACCTTTACTTGGCAGTTGCTAATACAGGCCCGGGAGTCTGTTCCAGAAGATGATGGGGGTCCGGTCAGCATGGAAGCAATTAGGGGATTCACCTTGCCAGGTGGTTTGGAGGCCTTCCTTGTTACACTATGTGTGCGAGTCTGTGCGTCCTTTCCCTTATGGCAGGCAGCGCAACCCGGTTCCGGGTACCGCCTGTGTAGCTACGGCCCCGGGCTCTATTGTGCTGCTTTACCTTTGGGTTTTCTTTGGGCCAGGGGACTTGAAATCTCCTGCCCTCCGGGCTTCACTGATGGGGCTTTAGCACCCAACTGTTGAGGACCCCAGTGTCCTGCTACTGCGCCTGGTTCTGGGAGAATTTGGGAGACAGCTCTCTTTCAGCGACGATGCTCATTCCTTGCCTCTGCTTGACTGCAGTGTTTTACTTCCTATTCCTGTGTGTGTGTCTGTAACCCTTTCTCCAGGCTAGTATCAACAGGGAAGCTCTCTTCCAAACAGGTTCTGAGCTCCCCCTACTGGCCAGGAGTTAGGAAGTGTTGAATGTTAAGATACTTAGCATAAGAAACCCCATCCTTGCCTCCAGGCATAGCATCACCCCCAGTGAAGAGGGCAACACTACTTTGGCTCCCAGACCCTGGGGTGCCACACACCCCTGGTCTGTAACTAAGGTAAAGTGTGGCCATGGAGAGGAGTGAATTTCCGCATTCTATGCAAACCACAGCTGAAATGGTATAGGCTTAGGGTGGGTTAGCTACGGGTGTGTTTGCTAGAGTAACTAAAAGAACAGGTTGGATGCAGCCAGAGATGTAAGTGGTACTGTACTGAGATCACATGCGTGATATTCTGAATCATTTGTAAATGCTGTGCCACATTAGAGTGTTGTTACTATCAAGTTTGCTCTGTCACTGTATGCAAAGTAAAAATGAATTGGTGTAACAGAGATGTGACTTCTTTTAAAAGAAAAGCACTTAAAGAAGCCCTAGGTGCATAACTGAATTACAGTGACAACAATTTTACGAAGAAGTACAATCCTAGGTGCATGAACCCCACTTTATTTATGGTATTGCAGGACATAAACTATCCTAACTCACTCTATAAAACACAAGTGGATTGCAGATAAGGATTAAGGACAAAGAAAATGTTTGAATGTCAGCGAGTGTAATAAATGGGAGAGGAAAGAGGGGCAGTTTGAAACAAGTAGAGAGACCACCGGGGTTAATCTGGAGCATAAATCCACAATGCAGGGAAATATAATCAACTCATCACCAGAGACAGACTCGTCTTTGTTCAATTATCTCCAGGCTTATAACTCAGCTCTCGTTGACAGTTTTTTGTGATGTTTGATATAATTAAAAAGATGAACAATGACTTATATTGGACCATAAAACTGATTTCAATCATGAGGTCTATCACTACCAAGCGGAGTTGGTGTGCTCCGGTCCTCCTCATGTTGTCCATCTCTCTTCTATTCCATGTTTCTACAGAATAATTTTTGCCTAGTTAGCAGAATTTATTGACCCAGAGATGAGTATTAGTGAATCATAGCTGGAAATAATTTCATCAGACTCCTGATTAAAGACGTTTTATAGCTTTAAAATTATTTGTTCTTGTCCTTGGAAAACCCTAAATGAACTACATGAATATGTATGAGCTCCTCTTCTCCTAGGTCATATCACTCTGTATTGACTAGGACCATAATCTAAAGGCTACTTTACACACTGCGATATCGGTCCCGATATCGCTAGTGTGGGTACCCGCCCCCATCTGTTGCGCAACACGGGCATATCGCTGCCCGTGCCGCACAACATCGCCCACAGCCGTCACACATACTTACCTGTCCGGCGACGTCGCTGTGACCGGCGAACCGCCTCCTTTCTAAGGGGGTGGTCCGTGCGGCGTCACAGCGACGTCACTGAAACGTCACTGAACCGCCGCCCAATAGCAGCGGAGGGGCGGAGATGAGCGGGACGTAACATCCCGCCCACCTCCTTTCTTCCGCATAGCAGCCGGGAGGCAGGTAAGGGGAGCTTCCTCGTTCCTGCGGCGTCACACGCAGCGATGTGTGCTGCCGCAGGAACGAGGAACAAACTCATTACTGCTGCAGTAACGAGATTTGAGAATGGACCCCTGTGTCGCCGATTAGCGATTTTGCACGTTTTTGCAACGATGCAAAATCGCTTATCGGTGTCACACGCAACGGCATCGCTAATGCGGCCGGATGTGCGTCACGAATTCCGTGACCCCAACGACTCCGCATTAGCGATGTCGTAGCGTGTAAAGCCCGCTTAAGTGTTACAATTCCCAAATCACATGATTCAGATCCATTTCATTCAGCAATTTAATGTAGAGCATATAAAAGATGGAGACACACCCTATAGCAGGGATCCCCAACCTGTGCAGGCCCATGATGGGTGTCTTGTGTGCATTAGTAAAAAATTTAGCAAACGGCTATGAAAAGCAGGTCTGCAGTTGGTGATTTTTGTGAGTAGCCCTCACAGAAGAGCAGATCTGGCCTTGGGGTTGGTTAGATACGTTAAAGGGAATCTGTCAGCAGGTTTTTGCTATGTAAGCTGAGCCTAGCATGCTGCAAGGGTTAACACAGAAAGTTCAGGCATGCCTGTGTTGTCAAAATCTGATCTTTTGTTTATTTGTGATGTTTATTTAAGCAGCAGAACCCTTATTATTACAGGACTAGAACCTCACCTGCACAGCAGTCCAACACACACCCTGTTAGTGACACCTCACTGTCAATGTACAATCTCTATACAGAGCCTGGTGTGGGCAGGGACAGATCTCAGCTCTACTACATGAGTAAAGCTAAAAATTGTGTCAGAACGGCTGCAGCCAGTAATCTAAGTGATACATTGTTGGATTTAGGGTCTCCTTGTCTACATCATACTGCTCACAGATGAGATACCAAAAACCTGCTGTCAGATTCCCCTTAAGTAAATAGTAAGCTGGACATAGGATGATACTGCCAGATAGAGGGGTGCTTGAAGCTGTATGTGAAGGCAAGGTTGAAGGTATTGATGCAAAAATACCGAATGAGCGTAAGGTAGCAACCCCTAAAAGCAAGTACACTGCCTTGGTGTGATGTTTGTGGGAAGCGTAATGAGTAACGAGTAACCCGAATGCCGTAATATTCATGTGAGTAGCGAATAGTGCGGAATTCGGGTTACTCGTTACATTACAAGTTTTTCCTCATTGACTTGTATTACACATACTATTCGGAACGAATATGTGAGATGTGAGTATTAGACAGTACGTGTTATGAGTATAGCAAGTACAAATAATTAGGTACTCGCTCAACTCTACTCAGGACCCTCCCTCAGAGCTGAATATGGCTTGAAAGGTTGGGGATCAATGCCCTATAGGTACTATTGGGCTATGGACAGTTGTGTCACACAGGTTGGCCCCATCCTTCTGCCCCATGTGTGATCTGAATGTAAGGCTTCTTCACAGACATGATGATGTTAAACAAGAAAAGGCAACTCGCCAAGGGCTCATACCATTCATTCATCATTTCATCAGAAAGATGACACATTTTGATTTTTTCTTTAGATTCAACCTTCCTCCACTTATGATTTATGATCCCACCAAGTCCAGGCTATCGTCAGCGCTTTGTAAAGTGACAATAGTTCTACCAGTAATAGAACATCTTCTGAAAGTGCTTTGCAAAAAATATTTCTATTACTAAAGGTAAAAAGGACCCTCTTTTTTTCTTTTTTGTGAAAGTAGTTTTATTGCACTGTGAAAGACACTTGGTAACTTGCTGGCAGGAATATATCTACTTAGACATTTTTATGAGGCTCTCTGTGAACACACTCACAGAGGAATGTGCCCCTGTCGAAATCTTACCCAAGGAGAATACATTCATTCTCACAATGCACTGTATGTAGTAGGAGCTATGAATGATAGCATTTTATATTCTTGTCACAGAGACTTTTCAAATAGGCAATTGTCCTCATGCCAGATATAGCAAAATGGCAAATATCAGTGACCGATATCCTACAACATGAGGGTTCCTGGTTTTACGTGAATAATATGAAGTTATCACTTTGTAATACTTCGTTTTGACAATCTTTTATAGTCTCTTTTTAATAAACTTTAATGTATAAAAGAAGCTCGGACACCAATAAGAATGACAAAATGTAACAGAGTAAGGACACAAGGTCCTAATTTTTTACCTATATTGAAGATTTCTATTTCATGAAACCTTATACAAATCTATATGACCAACAGTAAATTAATACTTTCCACAATTGAAGGTTTGCTACCATTGTTACTAATGCATCTACCCCAGAACAACCTCTGTTGAATAAACTAATATTTGTTTCTATCAATTTTAGTACATTGTACAAAATGTGGGGCATTCCAGTATTTGACTGGGTGCCCCCTGAGTGCTGTGCCCTGTAATAAGGGGTTAATCTGGTCGTTCCATGTAGTTTTCTGCCTCCTCCCTGTTTGTTGCAGCCAATGATTCTGCTCTCCTCCTCCTGCTTCCATCCTTTGTAATCCCATTCCCTGCCTCTTCCGGTCTCTCCCCACTTGGTGGGACCCGGAGGCAGCTGGCCCACCCTCCCTCCCTTTGTCAGCATTGATGGTTTCGGTGTGAAAGCTTACCTGTGTCTGGAGTCCGGCTGTGAGACAATGATTTGTACTGTAAAAGCTACCTGTGCCGGGAGTCCGGCTTCGACACAATGATTTGGACTAGGTTAGCTTTCCTGCACCGGGAGTCCGGTTGCGACACAATGAGTTGTACTGGTTTTGCCTTTTATTAAAATATTGTATTGAGTCACAGCAGTGGTCAATCCAACAACATTGGTGGTTTTTTGGTACAAAAGCTACCTGCACCAGAACTCTGGCTGCGGCACAACACTTTTGTACAGGTGTACTGTGATTTTATTTCAGTGGTTTTAGTTTGATATTTTGAGCTGTGACCGACCACCATCCACTAAAAGATGAGATTTGGTTATTAAATCTCGGAATAAAGAGAGTTCTGATTTATATACCTGAGTCTGATTCTTCATTACATGGGACAATCAGTTATGGGGTGGTTGGGGTCTCAGCAGTCTTATCACTACTTATTCAATAGGTATTCCAGCCTTAAGCATTCATTCCCTGTACATTGGATAGGTGATAAATGTTAAGTGGATAGGATTGTGACTGGTGGGATTCCCAACATGAGAGAGAAGAGATGACCCCCTATCCATCTTCTTCTCAACTGGATGGCTAGACCGAAGAGGAGTTTTAGTGGAATGGCAAGAAAAGTGCTTGTACAGCTTTGTAGACTTTGTATGGAGCAGCAAAGAGAATGTACAAGTGCTGAGTCATGTAAACTGCTCCCTGCAGTTGGGAAAAACTGAGGAAGTGGGGTCCCTTATATTGGGAAATAGTAGGGATCATAGCAATCAAAACCCCACTGATCTAGCATTTTTTAAACAAATCTTCAAAGTGAATCTGTCATCAGGTTTTTGCTATGTAATCTAACAGCATGATGTAGGCACAAAGACCCTGATTCCACTGATGCATCACTAAGGGGTGCTTCACACACAGCGAGATTGCTGCTGAGATCGCTGCTGAGTCACGGTTTTTGTGACGCAGCAGTGACCTCATTAGCGATCTCGCTGTGTGTGACACTGAGCAGCAATCTGGCCCCTGCTGTGAGATCGCTGCTCGTTACACACAGCCCTGGTTCGTTTTTTTATTGTCGCTCTCCCGCTATGATGCACAGATCGCTGTGTGTGACAGCAAGAGAGCGACGAAATGAAGCGAGCAGAGAGCAGGAGCCGGCGTCTGGCAGCTGCGGTAAGCTGTAACCAGGGTAAACATCGGGTAACCAAGGTGGTTACCCGATATTTACCTTTGTTACCAGCCTCCGCCGCTCTCACACTGCCTGTGCTGCCGGCTCCTGCTCTCTACACATGTAGCTGCAGTACACATCGGGTTAATTAACCCGATGTGTACTGTAGCTAGGAGTGCAGGGAGCCAGCGCTAAGCAGTGCGCGCGGCTCCCTGCTCTCTGCACATGTAGCGACGTTATGATTGCTGCTGCGTCGCTGTGTTTGACAGCTAAGCAGCGATCATAACAGCGACATACAAGGTCGCTGTTGCGTCACAGAAAATGGTGATGTAACAGCGACGTCGTTGTCGCTGTCGCTATGTGTGAACCCAGCTTAAGTTTACTGAGTGCAGTAAATAATAGAATCAGTATGCCAGAAGGAAAGGGGTTAACATTCCGCGCTGTCATGGAGACGATGAATCCAAGCTGTATAAATTAATGTAAGCGTTTTGAAGTGTTAAACTTTTTTTCAGGACATAAACTACTACAATTATGTCCTGAAGAAGAAATTTACACTTCGAAATGCGTAGATTCAATAAAACTACTTGGGTTATACCCCTGCTTCATCATCTCCATTAATACAGACTAGGGAAAAGAGAGCGCAAATAGGGTCTTACCAGATATATAAAAGGGCAGTGTGTAATGGTATGCACTCACCTTATGTGGTTGTGAGGGTCACAACCACCAGAGATAGCATACGTATAATGGAGGCTGCCGCAGCCCCACGTGTATGAGTCTTCAAAGCTGGAAAGGAGAAGGGGTTAATGCCGTGCTGTTGCCAAAAAGAATGAAAAATTGTTGATTAATAGGTCTATATGCGTTTAGAGGAACAAGACCTCTTCTTCAGGACTAAAAAAATAAACAATACAATACTGTTGATTTTTTTTTGGTCTTGAAGAAGAGGACTTGTACCTCGAAATGCGTATAGACCTATGGAATAAAATAATTATTAGTTCATCAACAATTTCTCATCCTTTTTGGCGACAGCGCGGCATTAACCCCTTCTCCACTCCAGCTTTCAAGACTCATCATCTCATTTGGCAGTGCAGAATTTTAAGCCCTTTACTCATGGTATATTAATTTTCTCTTTGTGAGACCACAGCAGCTGTTTACAAGCAGTATATGTGGTTGTAGGTACACAACCCGAATCAAGTGAGTCTAAATCCTATCTCACAATTCGTTTGTCTCTCAGATGAGACCTTAAATGCGCTTGTCTCCCCAATTTTTAGCCCTTACTTCAGAAAATTATATTATCACATTTTTTCTGCTACAGATGTAGCATATCTCAAAATGTTGAGCCCTTTTTGCCACACCCACATCACTAATTAGCAGTTTTCTGTGTACAATGTATATTGACAGAAAGCTACTAATCAGTGGTGGGGTGAGGTTAGACTAGTATGCATGAGGGCAATTGTCCTGTAGTGATCATCTCCTGCTGATACATCACTATATTGTAGGAAAACAGAAAAACACAGCCCAGTAAGTGGTCCTTTCAGATTACACAGCAAAACCTTGATGACACATTCCCTTTGTTCTCACACAGGATTGTTTACAGTGAATACAAGTGTAGGAAACTCTGAGATCTAAAGCTGGGTTTACACACAGCAACATCGCAAAGGACATCGCTGTAACGTCACCGGTTTTGTGACGTAACAGCGACCTCCCTAAGTCTCTGCTAAGTCGCTGGTGAGCTGTCAAACAGGCAAACCTGGCCAACAACTCAACAGTGATCCGGACCTGCAGAGCGACCTAGCTGGTTGTTGGGGACGTTGATAAGCAGCCTTTTGAAAGGGAAGTTGCAAACAAAGTCTCTGCAAAGTCTTTCACACACTGAAACTTTCCAGCGATGCATGCTGCACAGCTGGAAACAAAGGCCCTAGGAATGGTCCTGAACGATTTGTAACGATTACAACTTCACAGCAGGGGCCGGGTCGCTGATAGGTTTTACACACTGCAACATCGCAAACAACATCGCTATTGCGTCACCAAACCGGTGACGTTACAGCGATGTCATTTGAGATGTTGCAGTGTGTAAACCCAGCTTTAGAAGTATTTAGAGAGTATGGCTTTTTGGCCATTGTTAAAAATATTTTTTGTGGAAAAGATAAGAGGACAATTTTACTAAAAACTTAACACACGTAAGCTATAACTCTTTTTGTTCACATTCTAAGATATCAGAAAAAGTGACTGGATGATAATAAATAAGGTATTTATTCTAACAAAGAGGTAGGAGTCGGCCTCACAATCAGACTTAGGGGCACTTTGCACACTACGACATCGCAGGTGCATTGTCGGTGGGGTCAAATTGAAAGTGACGCAGATCCGGCATCACAGGCGATATCGTAGTATGTAAAGCCTTTTTGATACCATTAACGAACGCAAAATCGTCGTAATCGTATCATGGGTGTAGCGTCGGTCATTTCCATAATTTGGAAATGACCGATGTTACGATGTTGTTCCTCTCTCCTGCGGCAGCACACATCCCTGTGTGTGAAGCCGCAGGAGCAAGGAACATCTCCTACCTGCGTCCTGCGGCTCACGCCAGCTTTGCGGAAGGAAGGAGGTGGGCGGGATGTTTACTTCAGGCTCATCTCCGCCCCTCCGCTTGTATTGGCCGCCTGCCGTGTGACGTTGCTATGACGCCGCACGACCCGCCCCTTAATAAGGAGGCGGGTCACCGGCCAGAACGACGTCGCAGGGCAGGTGAGTGCATGTGAAGCTGGCGTAGCGATAATATTCGCTACGGCAGCAATCACAAGATATTACAGCTGCGACGGGGGCGGGGACTATTGCGCTCGGCATCGCAGCATCGGCTTGTGATGTCGTAGTGTGCAAAGTGCCCCTTACAGTAGCTTTTTTGCTTTCTTGGCTTTTTTTCACAGAATGTGAATGATAACAGCTGAGTGAGTTTCTGGGATCCAGACAGACTCTTGCATCTTTCATCCAGCTACTGACGTTCCTGGATTGTGAGTCATGGGGAAAGCAAAAGAATTGTCAATGGATCTATGGAAAAAGATAGTTGAACTATATATGAAGCACCCCATGGGGCCGCAGTCGTACTCATCACCGGGCCGGTGATGAAGGGAGGTCTTGGGGATGTCACGGAGGCCTGGCCCGGCTTCATGGCCCCAAGGTGTCCACGAAGGGATGAAGGGACGGGGACGATGATGAGGAAGGGTTGAGGCTGTTGGGAGTAGTTGTCTCATGATGCCACCTGTGGTGTGTGGCTAGGTATTAGCCGTCACTGTGGGTGCTGTCCTCTGGGGCGGATGGTGTCGCAGGTTGGATGGTTCGGCTCCCCACAGGTAGAGCCAGGCCCCAGGGGAGGGTGATGGTGGTGGTAGTGGCCGTTGGCGTCAAAGCGTGGGGTGCCGGTGCCGGCAAGGAAGGGCTGACACAGTGGTTGCGGTTCAAGGTCTTTACTCACTGTATGATAGCCGACCACAGAGTGTCGGTTTCTGCCGTGATGGGCCCCAGCCGATCCCGGGTAAGGTCATCACCGGTGTCAGAGTGTGTCCTTTCCTCAAGGGTTGCACCTCAATGAAGTGAAGAACCTGGGTTGAGCTTCCTGCTCCAAGCCTCAGGCTCTGAGAAGAAGAAGTTGAACAAAGTGGTGTCGTGTTGCCAGAACTGTAGTCCCGACTTGACTGAAGATTGTGTCAAGGTTGCTGCTACTTCTACCCCAAGTGGTACCCGCCTCCCAGGTGGTTGTCCTAGTGACCGGTATAGTCCCATGCCTTGTGATGGCCACCCCCAGCCTACCCTAGTCCAGTCCCAGTGGAAAGGTACCTAAGCTGTATGTAAGGTGAAGTGTTGAAACACTGGTGATTAACCTCTTCCTCACCCGAGACGAATACTGCATCTTAAATAAGATGCAGTACCCTGTTGTGACTGAAGCCTCAGGGGTGCCACATACAAAACAGGAAAGTGATACAAAAAGATTTACAAGGAATTGATAATGCTAGTCAGCAGTGTTCAAACTGTGATTAACAAATGGAAAATCAGGGGCTCTGTAAAAACCAAACCACGATCAGGTAGACTAACAAAAATTTTGGCCACAATTGCCAGGAAAATTGTTTGGGATGCAAAGAAAAACCCACAAACAACATCAGCTGAAATACAGGACTCGCTGAGAACTAGCGGTGTGGCTGTTTAAAGATGCACAATAAGGAGGCACTTGAAGAAATTTGGGCTGCATAGTCGAGTCACCAGAAGAAAGCCATTGCTGCGCAAATGCCACAAAGTATCACACCTACAATACGTCAAACAGCACAGAGACAAGCCTCCAAACTTCTGAAACAAGGTAATTTGGAGTGATGAGACAAAAATCAAACTTTTTGGCCACAACCATAAGCGTTACATTTGAAGAGGTGTCAACAAGGCCTATGATGAAAGGAACACAATTCCTACTGTAAAGCATGGAAGTGGATCGCTGATGATGTGGAGATGTGTGGGCTACAAAAGCACAGGAAACTTGATCAAAGTTGAAGGAAAGATGAATGCAGCATGTTATCAGCAAATACTGGAGGCAAGTTTGCATTCATCAGCCTGGAAGCTGCGCATGGGACGTATTTGGACGTTCCAACATGACAACAATCCAAAGCACAAGGCCAAGTCGACCTGTCAATGGCAACAGCAGAACAAAGTGAAGGTTCTGGAGTGGCAATCTCAGTCTACTGACCTCAATATCATTCAGCCACTTTGGGGAAAACTCAAGTGCGCAGTTTATGCAAGAAAACTCAGTAATTTACAGAAACTGGAGGCTTTTTGCCAAGAAAAATGGGCAGCTTTACCATCTGAGAAAATAAAGAGCCTCATCCACACAACTACCACAAAAGACTTCAAGCTATCATTCATATTAGAGGGGACAATACACGGAATTAAGAACTGGAGTATATGATAAGGGACATTTGGATGATTTTGGTTGTCATTATGATTTAAAAAGAGAAAACACAGTAGTTTGACAATAAATGGCTTCACCCAACCACTAACCATGAGTGGAAAAAAAGATTTTGTGTTATCATTCATATTATCTTAAAAAAGACCAAGAAAACAAAAAAATCTGCTGGGGTATGTAAACTTTTGAGCACAACTTTATATAGGGATGTTGGACATTTTTAGCACCTGGTTTGTACCGAAGATAGGGAGATTTCCATTGACAATTTGCATTAAATTCAGGAAAATTTCAAAACATTCCTGAAGGTTTTAATGAAAGCCTCTCCAAATATTTAATTTTCTATATATAAAAAAGCTCATATATACTCTAAAGCCCCCAACACACGCTTCAATATATCTCACAATCCGTCGTCGGGGTCAAGTTGTAAGTGACGCACATCCGGCATCGTTCGTGACGTGTTTGCGTGTGAAACCTACATGCGATCAATATTGAACGAAAATACGGTGATCGCGTACACGTCGTTTATTCCTCATACATTGGACGTTTGGTAGTACGAAACTAGTCAATTGTAACGTGTGACATCCCTCATACGATTTCGGTGTCTGATGCTATGAGCGCAGGTGTGCGCTCTGCACCGCAGCTTAAAAAAGGTCCGCTTCAGAGCGCAGCTGAAAAGCTGCGTTCTGAAGCGCCTCACAATGTCTGTCATTCACTAATCTCTGTCAGTCGGTCACTATCTCTGTCCCTCACTCTCTGTCCATGTCAGTCTATCCCCCTCTCTCATATACTCACCAATCCCCGATCCCCGGCGCTGCACGGCGTTCACACTGCTGAGGCGGCTTTTACTGTTTTGAAAAAGCCGGCCGCCCATTAAACAATCTCCTATTCCCTGCTTACCCCGCCCACCGGCACCTATGATTGGTTACAGTGAGACACGCCCCCCACGCTGAGTGACAGGTGTCACACTGCACCCAATCACAGCAGCCGGTGGGCGTGTCTATACTGTGCAGTGAAATAAATAAATAAATAAATAAAAAAAACGGCGTGCGGTTCCCCCCAATTTTAATACCAGCCAGATAAAGCCATACGGCTGAAGGCTGGTATTCTCAGGATGGGGAGCTCCACGTTATGGGGAGCCCCCCACCCTAACAATATCAGCCAACAGCCGCCCAGAATTGCCGCATACATTATATGCGGCAGTTCTGGGACTGTACCCGGCTCTTCCCGATTTGCCCTGGTGCCGTTGGCAAATCGGGGTAATGTGGAGTTATTGGCAGCCCATAGCTGCCAATAAGTCCTAGATTAATCATGTCAGGCGTCTATGAGACACCCTCCATGATTAATCTGTAAATTACAGTAAATAAACACACACACCCGAAAAAATCCTTTATTAGAAATAAAAAACACACACACATTCCCTGGTTCACCACTTTAATCAGCCCCAAAAAGCCCTCCTTGTCCGGCGTAATCCAGGATGATCCAGCGTCGCATCTAGCGCTGCTGCATGGAGGTGACCGGAGCTGCAGCACACACAGCCGCTCCGGTCACCTCCACGCAGGTAATGAAGACAGCCGGCGATCAGCTGAGCTGTCACTGAGGTTACCCGCTGTCACTGGATCCAGCGGTGGCCGCGGGTAACCTCAGTGACAGCTCAGCTGATCGCGCTACTCACCTCAGTTGCTGACCGGAGCGGCGGTGAGTAGCGCGATCAGCTGATCTGTCACTGAGGTTACCCGCGGCCACCGCTGGATCCAGTGACAGCGGGTAACCTCAGTGACAGCAGCTGATCGCCGGCTGTCTTCATTACCTGCGTGGAGGTGACCGGAGCGGCTGTGTGTGCTGCAGCTCCGGTCACCTCCATGCAGCAGCGCTGGATGCGACGCTGGATCATCCTGGATTACGCCGGACAAGGAGGGCTTTTTGGGGCTGATTAAAGTGGTGAACCAGGGAATGTGTGTGTGTTTTTTATTTCTAATAAAGGATTTTTTCGGGTGTGTGTGTTTATTTACTGTAATTTACAGATTAATCATGGAGGGTGTCTCATAGACGCCTGACATGATTAATCTAGGACTTATTGGCAGCTATGGGCTGCCAATAACTCCATATTACCCCGATTTGCCAACGGCACCAGGGCAAATCGGGAAGAGCCGGGTACAGTCCCAGAACTGCCGCATATAATGTATGCGGCAATTCTGGGCGGCTGTTGGCTGATATTGTTAGGGTGGGGGGCTCCCCATAACGTGGAGCTCCCCATCCTGAGAATACCAGCCTTCAGCCGTATGGCTTTATCTGGCTGGTATTAAAATTGGGGGGGACCGCACGCCGTTTTTTTTATTTATTTATTTATTTATTTCACTGCACAGTATAGACACGCCCACCGGCTGCTGTGATTGGGTGCAGTGTGACACCTGTCACTCAGCGTGGGGGGCGTGTCTCACTGTAACCAATCATAGGTGCCGGTGGGCGGGGTAAGCAGGGAATAGGAGATTGTTTAATGGGCGGCCGGCTTTTTCAAAACAGTAAAAGCCGCCGGAGCAGTGTGAATGCCGTGCAGCGCAGGGGATCGAGGATTGGTGAGTATGAGAGAGGGCTGCTCAATTCACTTACTCAGGAGATTAGCGGTCACCGGTGAGTCCTTCACTGGTGACCACTAATCAGGGCGCGACACAGACAGAGCCGCAGCATGACAATGAAGTCGGGTGAGGTTCACCCGAGTTCATTCTGACAGTGCGGCTCTGTCTGTGCCTGCTGTCATCTGCCATTCAGCTCTGCTACATGGCTGTCTGTGTCTGCTGTCAGCGGCCATGTAGCAGAGCTGAACGGCAGATGACATAGTAAAACCGCATCCCTACACATTACACACGCTTGGCAAGTAAATAAATTAAAAAAAAAAAGGGTGCCCGATGCATACGTCACAGAACACATGATCTAAAGGATCGCACACAAAATTGACCAATTTAACATAGACTACTAACGCTCATGTGACAGCAAATGAACGACCAACGTGAAATCTCATAGATCCCGTATGCAACCTGGGCGTGTCACATCGCAAATGCGATTGTACAACTAATTGCAACGTGTAAAGTGGGCTTAAGACCTACTTATTGACTTCATTACTGGAAATGACCATTTCTCCCAACTAATGAGTTGACTGGACGCTAGGACGCCGCAGGTATGCTGCAGACCCACTGCAGATGACTTCTATAAATTCAACATGTGCAGAGCGTTCTCCGCTTACTTCTGCCCTGCTGCACTGAGTGGATTAAACCTCATCAGGAAGGAATGTTACAGGACACAACTACAGGAAAAATACTCGTCTGAGACCTGTAAATTTCATCTCTGGGAAACTCATTACTTCTCCCTTCTTTCTTCAGCTCAGAGCTTGAGTACCCGTCTGTGCCAGATCCGAGACAGTCAAAGAAATACACTAGACGTGATCAAATTAACACCTTCACTGCCAAGAAACGACACAATCTCTATCAGAAAAACCAAAGTTAACCTTCACCTTTCTGACATTTCTACAGTTTTTGGTCTTGCAATTAAGGGAGTTTATGCCCCGGTATTGGGTTAATATCGTAGAATCTGGATCTTCTTAAAAAATTCATTCTAAATTATTTTTCCTATTTAGGCCGGGTTTACATAAATCCATCGCGTTAGGCTCAGATTTTTTGTTACTTTATTCATCTCGACAGAATTGATGGCAAAAATAAAGCAAAAATGCATTAGTTGTCATCAGTTTTTTTTCCCTGTTTACTCCGAGGTGCTGGTCCAGACTTGGATCTGAAGGGTAGATGAAACGCTGCGTTCTGGCTCCCGGATCAGCGCCTGCACCTGCCCGGCACAAGATCTGACAGAGCGGACAGATGGAAACAATCCTGTAGCAAATAATGGGATCACTTTCTACCTCAGTTTCCATCCAACGTTTTAGTTAAATGCAGGATGGAAAATATGATGCAGTGCCACAGATATATCCAGGGGACCGTAGAAATAATTTCTACTAGAGTAAGTAATCCTGATATCTGAATATTGTTTAGTTTTGTTTTTTTTTTGTTTGTTTTTTTGTTCTCTACATAGATATGAGTACTTGGATGTGGTCTCTCTGGATCTTCCAAGTGCAGCAAAATGTACAGAGTCCCTGATTCCAGTGATCTATCACTTGGCTGCTTTCTGTCATTTTGAAAAAAATACTGTTTGGTCTTCTGCAGAATTAGCAGTTCTCTGAATGTTGAATTTGATGTATTTACGTGATCATGAGTGATTGGCAACTTTCTGCCCATATACAGTACACACAGAAAGCTGTCAATCAATGGTGGGATGGGGTCGTATAAAGCTCATGAATATGGAGGACAACCTGGCAGCAAGCCAACTAGTCCTCTAATGATAATTTCATGCTGATATAGCAGTGATTACTACACTAAAGGGCACTTTACACGCTGCGATATTGGTACGGATATCATTAGCGAGCGTACCCGCCCCCGTCGGTTGTCCGTCACGGGCAAATCGCTGCCCGTGGCGCACATCGCTAACACCCGTCACACGTACTTACCTTCCCTGCAATGTCACTCTGGCAGGCGATCCGCCTCCTTTCTAAGGGTGCAATTTGTGCGGCGTCACAGTAACGTCACACAGCAGCCGTCCAATAGCAGAGGAGGGGCGGAGATGAGCAGCCGGAACATGCCGCCCACCTCCTTCCTTCCTCATTGCCGGTGGATGCAGGTAAGGAGATGTTCATCGTTCCTGCGGTGGTGTCACACATAGCGATGTGTGATGCCGCAGGAACGACGAAAAACATCGTACCTGTAGCAGCAATGATATTTGGAAAAGAAGCGATGTGTCAAGGAGCAAGGATTTTTCACGTTTTTGCTCTCGTTGATCGTCGCTCTTTGGTGTCACATGCTGCGATGTCGCTAACGGCGCCGGATGTGCGTCACTAACGACGTGACCCCGACAATATATCGTTAGCGATGTCGCAGCGTGTAAAGCACCCTTAAGCCACTAAGACTGTCCATATAAAGTAAACACAAGGCTTTTATTTGCAGCCAGAGAATTGCAAAAAAACATGCAGCAGAAAACAAACACTTGCCCGTCTGGGCACTTACTTAGGCCTCGGTTCCAATTGTGTTTTGCATGGGTGAGTGCAATCTGATAAAACATCAGATTGCTCTCACTCTAGTGCTAAACTATGGGGCAGTGTCCATCTGTGATTGATTTCTAATGCCATAGACGGTATGCGGAATGAATCGCAGCATGCTGCGTTTGGCAGTGAGCCTTGGCTCACACGCACCCCCATACAAGTCTATGGGAGCATGTGAAACATCAAACTGCGCTTGCATGTAATCCGAGTGCAGTGCGTTATACGCAGAGACAAGCAGCGAGGAGATGAGGTGGAAGTGTTCCCTCCTTCTTCTCCGCACCTGTGATACGATCGCAAGATCACATCACAGTCGCATAACCATTGGGTGACACTCGCGGCAGAGGGTCATTAGCATATAGCTTCTGATGCTCTCGCATCGGAAGCTATATGTGACGCCCTGGGCAAGCCAGGGGTCACAGGTCACAACACCACCACACCCCACACTCCAGGTAGGCACATCACAGCTAAACTACAAATCCTTGTTGCCTTCCTCCAGAGGCTGATGATTCACACCAGGGGGTGGGCCAGGTGGTTGGCTCCGCCCACCAAGGAGATCACAGCTCTGGAGGCGGGAAGTACCAGGCAGTTAGCTCAGGGAAGAGCTAGAGAGTAGCCCGGGGAGGGCAAGAGTAAACAAGTAGTGAAAGTGGAAAAGTGGAAAAGGAGGAAAGCAAGTGAGGTGACAAGCAGGAAGAAAAGCCTGAAGGGTCCAGCTTTGTGTAGGGCCAGAACAGCAAGGTCAGCGACGGCGGTGACTGTCTGGAGGGGGACCGTTTGGAAGTTCCTGGAAGAACCCCGTTGGCTGTGTGCCCGGTGGTCTGGAGCAGTGTTCCGAAAGACAGTCAGCACCAGGGCAGGGGCCTCTCGGACCCCGGCAAGGCTAGGAGTCGCCAAATTTGCCGAATCCGTCAGTGAAGGGGACGTAGATCCCCCAGCAACCAAGTCCCGATTGAAGGCAACAGCTCAACCTGAAGCAGAGAGACATCGCCACCGCCAAGGCACCAGTTTCTCAGGGCCAGCGCCTGCGGGCAAAGTGTAGAGCTCCTCCGGCCCAGATTGTAGTCGGGGAGCGGGTAACCGGAGGGAATCCACCGCTACCACAAGTCAACCATAGGTGCAAGGAAGAGGGACATCACCGTCACCTACCGGGAGTGCAGGTGCAGCCGTCTGTGGGACCGTCCTACCAGCCGTTTGGTTTACCGTACAAACTGTGTCCGTGTCTCAGGCTGAGTGAGTACCACAGTGCCGCAAGGCACAGCGCTGCCCCCGCGTCCCTGCGCCCACCAGGCCCCGCACCTCACAAACCATCACCGGGCCCCGGGATCACCAACCCCTGCCCACGGAGGGGCAACACAACACCTGGCTGCTCTGCATCACCATCCCCGGGATCCCCGCATTGAGCAGCGGTGGTGAAATCACCACAACCGTGGGTGGCGTCACGAACTATAACAATCCCCGCACCCAACTAACCCCTTTCACTCACGGGCGAGGAGTGTCGCTCTAGAAACCCCCGGGATCCGGCCTACGGCTCGAGCCACCACTGAGCAGCGGCCGCCGGACCCGAGCAGAAGGGGGCGAGCGTAGTGTGCTGACACCCTCCTCCCCGCCCGCGACATATACGTTAGTGGAACCGTGCCCTAACACATATTATCCCTGACTCACGATACTAGGGGGCTTGCAGGGCTTGAGCTGCCAGTCATTGGTCTTGAGTTTGCACCATCATGTACCACGAGCAGTTCTGGGCATATATTTATAATCCCTGTTTGACTGTCCCTGTATTTAGTATCATAGATAAAGAGATCTTTAGAAAAAGTATTTTTAAAGATCTTTTATAATATGTTAATAAGAGCAGGGACTAGTCGCAAGGGTGTTAGTTTCCTTGGCTAGTCAGCCACTTAGCATGTTAGCACACCCTGTGGGCGAGCTAACATGCTAATGAATGCGCAGCGCCAGAAACATGGTCGCGCTTACCTCCACAAGCCACCACTGGTTTACGGCTCAGTGCACACGATCAGAAGGTCCCCGGACTTCCCGTCATGTGCACTGCATCAGTTTGAAGCTGGGACGCGTACACACACCTGGTTTCAAACTACGTATGACTGGAAGTCCGGGACTTCTGATCATGCGCACTGAGCAGAAATCCAGTGTTGGACGTGGTGGCAGCAGAGAACGGTAAGAGCGATCATGCCTCTGATGCTGTGCATTCATTAGCATGTTAGTACACCCACAGGGCCATGCTTATATGCTAAGGGGGCTGACTAGCCAAGGGAAGTAACACCCTTGTCAATAGTTGCTGGCCTTATTACCATATGATATAAGATCTTTAGAAATACATATTCTTAAGATCTCTTTATTTATGCTACTAAATACAGGGACAGTTAGGGCGGCTTTGCACACTACGACATCGCAGGTGCGATGTCGGTGGGGTCAAATTGAAAGTGACGCACATACGGCATCGCATGCGATATCGTAGTGTGTAAAGCCTTGATGATACGATTAACGAACGCAAAATCGTCGTAATCGTATCATCGTTGCAGCGTCGGCGTAATTCATAATTACGCTGACGCGACGGTCCGATGTTGTTCCTCGTTCCTGCGGCAGCACACATCGCTGTGTTTGAAGCCGCAGGAGCGAGGAACATCTCCTACCGGCGTCACTGCGGCTTCCGTAGGATATGCGGAAGGAAGGAGCTGGGCAGGATGTTTACGTCCTGCTCATCTCCGCCCCTCTGCTCCTATTGGCCGCCTGCCGTGTGACGTCGCTGTGACGCCGCACGACCCGCCCCCTTAGGAAGGAGGCGGGTCGCCGGCCAGAGCGACGGTCGCAGGGCAGGTGAGTGCGTGTGAAGCTGGCGTAGCGATAGTTTTCGCTACGCCAGCTATCACACGATATCGTACCTGCGACGGGGGTGGGCCCTATCGCGTGCGACATCGCAGCATCGGCCTGCGATGTCGCAACGTGCAAAGCCCGCCTAAGTCCATCTAGTTCAACCTTAGTCAGAGATTAGCAATATCCACCCAGAACTGCTCGTGGTTCTGGGTGCATATTGCACCTTACAGGTTCACTTTAAGCCTGCAGTTTACATAACAGCTAGATGACGGCGCTGGTGTATGCAGAGGACATAAGAAACCTAGCATGGTGACATCATTGCGCAGTGCTGGAACTCTGATGTCTTGTGAATATGATGACAGCGCGATGATCTGCCCGCATTGGACTCATCAAAATCCTGGATCCTGGATGAGTATATGTTGTTTTTTATTTTTATTTAAACATATGGCCACTGTGGGACCATCATACAGTGTGGGGGCATTTATACGGAATGGGAGCTACTGTGGGGAGCTGTCATAAACTATGAGGACTACTTTGGGGGGCCATTATATAGTGTGGACCATTGTTTTGGGGAGCCATAGGCCCACCATACTGTGTATAGGTGTATAGAGGTGGTGTGAGGGCATTATACTTTGTACAGGAGAGCAATGGGCCCATTATACTGTAGGAATGTGGACCTAGTCTGTGCAACCTTGTAGAATTTGTGATGGGAAACTGCCCTCTGCTGGCTACAGAACTTGAAGCAAAAAACAATCTTTTGTTCCCGGAGGGAGCCTTTTGAGAGGAGGACCGGGTCAGTCAAAGGCTACGTCCATCAAAACCCTTTGTTTTCCCCCTTTCCCGTGCTCCACTTTTTCTATTTCAAAAATTGAATGTTAATTTAACTTTAGATTGTAATTTGACTAATTGTTGTTAAGTTTTACTGTGTAAACAATTTGTTTTGTTTGACCAAAATTTTAAAATAAAAAATATGTAAACAAAACCCTGCCTGCACCTGTCAAGACCCGCAACACCCCCGCTATGCCTATCAAAACCCTGACTTTGCTTGTCAAGACCCTCAGGAACCCTGGAGTGGACTACGTGGTCAAGCCACAGACGTCGCCATCCGTGGGTGACCCGAATCCGCTGGGCTGTTGTTTCCTACTTGGCTGTGCTGTATTTGACGTGGGGGACTGTGTTGATATTGGTTTAAGCTTAGTGTATTGAGCAATTTAGTGACCATGACCCATAGAGACAGAGGATATATGGTCTAGGGACTACGGATGAGGGAGCAGTACATGGGGAGGACTCAGAGGACATTATTAAATGTAAAGTGGACACTTAAGAACTATTATTGTTATAGGGCACTCAGGGTATAGTGACTGTCAATGGTGCACATGGGGTATTATTACTTTTCTAGGACACTTGTACAGGGCATTAATATTTTCTAGGGTATTTTCTAGGGAACAATTTTACCATCTAGAGGTAAAAACAAGGCATTACAGTATTTCCGTGTAAGGGGCACAGGGGTGACAATTATTATGTGGGGCAGTAGGAGGGTATTTAGGAATCAGCAGGATGACGAGTTTGTGCAGGTTGGGCATTGATGTGGACGGCGCTCAAAATGTGAAAAGTGAAATGTATCTTTGTTGTCATCTCTGCAGATGAGTCGTGTCTGGAAGAAGATGTTGTGTTTGTCTCTGCCAAATGGAAAAGACGGGAAAAGTGAATGATGTCACCTGAAAGAACGTCAGCTGTAAGTCACCATCTATAACTGTACTGGAATCTCATGTTCTGCAGCACTGGTATAAAGCACTATATGGTCACCATATAGCAGTAATATCAGTGTTGGCCAGATTAATTCCCAGTAACAGCACCATCATCTGCTGAGGTTCTACCGTCTACCCACAATTAATTGGCGCCACTATAGTTGTTTCCATGGCTACCTGCTTAGGGTCCTATTCAGATGTTTGCCCCCCCTTGAGCTGAACTTCTTGCTACGCCTGTGCTAAATAGTAACTACATTCTCCTGTCTTATACTGTACTCTGTACATTGTTTTATTCTCCGTTCCCATTACTAGACAGCAGTGCATTGTTGGAGCCCAGATATCAATCAGGACATGCACAGGGACGTATTCAGGGTAACGGTGAGAAGATTTCCAAATTAGCTGCTAATGCATTCCTATCAAGTCATGCATACCAAGATTTTATACGCAGGAGGAGATCTACTAGGACTGGGGTTTCATATGCTCGTTCTAATATGATTTGAGGTAGAATAAAATTTGAGGTAAAATAAAATGCACCAAATTTATTTGGAGACCCAAACCTCTTGATAATTTTGTCACATTTCTTCAGTTCTAGTCTCAGAAACGAAAACTAAGGCCCTGATTCATCAAGACCGGTGATTTTGTTTGGTAATTCAATGCGCTTCAAGGCAAAGCTCCTTCATCAGGACATCACAATTGTGTTGTCCTGATGAAGGAGCTGTACTGTGAAACATGTTGAATAAAATCACTTTCTAGGATACGTTGTCATTCCTTCACACAGCAGCACAGATGTTTAGCCTCCGCTCTATTAATTGTTAATAGGACTGCTGAAGCTGACTGCTGTACTTGGCTATCTCCAATAGTCCCATAGATAATGAATGAAGTGGAGGCTGATCATAGGCATGTGTGCTCCATACAAGATGGGCCTTTATAGAGCCCGATCCCTGGGGTTCCAGCGGTCAGACCACCAGTGATCAGCCAGTTTTTTTATTTATTTATTTCATTCACTTATATATCGTCATTCATCTACAGGCATTTTCAAGCTATTCCTTATCCTATGGATAAAGAATAACTTTCTATCTTTGGAATAAGCCTTTAAATATGATAGAATCAGACCATAGATAGAGAGAATGGTCTTATGCTCCATTCGCCCGGTGGTGGCACTGCCCGAGAATTAAACGTTTTCTGCTGTATATCCTGACAGATCGGAGGATACTGTGATCAGTTCCTCAGTGTTGACCCCTTGTAGCAAAACAACAGTGCACAGATTGTACAATGTTGAGATATAAAGCTGAAATGACCTTTTCACGTGCATTTATGACATCAGTTTCTCACTGTGTGGTTTCTTGAGAATGGGGTGAAAAAAGAGTTAGCTACCAGGGGTGTTGGTTATTGTCGAACAGGATCAAAGTCTGCATATTAATCACTTAAATTTGTCTTTGAAGAGTACTTGTATTGTTTGTACAACAAATTGCGGTGGCCTCCTACATAGTATATGTATAAAATGAGTCCCATCTGGTGAATGCTGGAGCCGCGCTCCAATCAGCCATTTTAGGTCCTCATAAATCTCTGTAATAAACACCCGGCTGGAGGCATTTTGGATACCAGATTGCAATAAGGAATCACGCAGATGTCTGTGCAGCTTCCTTCATAGTCAGTACCACAGACGTCATGATTACTTGGTTTGTTCGAGTCGATGAAGGTAGACTGATTGATTTTCTGACATGTAGCAGTTGAGTCTTCGCTTACAGACATTTTTGTTCTTGTCAAGTTCGCAGTCTCCTACATTGTAGGAGACTGCGAACTTGACAAGAACAAAAACATGTTTCTAGTCTCTCACGCCAAGATCACAATCTAATGCCATTACCATCTCATAACTATTGCTACTTTCTTCATTGTTCTACCATTTAGCTCTATAATAATTCTCAGTTTTGAAGGGAATCTGTCAGCAGACTTTTGCTATGGAATCTGATAGCACTATGTAGAGACAGAAAGCCTGATTCCAGCGATGTTTCACGTACTGGGCTGCTTAGTGCAGTTTTTATAGAATCCCTGTTTTTTCTGCTGGAGATGTAGAAGAGCTAAGACTTCTGGGCTGTGTATAACCCCTTCCACAACCTTGACTGGCAGCTTCCTGTGTACATTGTGCATTGTCAGCAACTGGCTAATCAACGGTGAGGGCGGGGTTACGCAGAGTAGCCTCACTGGTCTGCATGTGAGGCCTAGTCATCTAGGTATAATCTCCTACTGATAAAACACTAATTGTATTGAAATTACAGCGCACAGCCTAATAAGTGACACATCGCTAGAATAAGGGCCTAAATGCCTACAATATACTACTCTCATGTTACATAGAAAAAACCTGCTGACAAATTGTCTTTAAATGGAGCTCAAAATGCAGCTGCCTTGGCTCAACATAAAGGCCCAGGGCACTGTTGGACTGGAGTATCAAGAGCCCTCCAATAAACTTGGCTCTGGAGGACCCCTTTTCATCTCTTAAGCTGCAATTTTAGCACTGACCACAAGTCTGATGACAGTACTAACAAACTTGTATAAAGGCTGTTAGTTCAGGTTACAAAACGTGAGGTCACTCCGGCAATTGTAGTACAGACACGGACCATGAAATGCAAACATGTAAAGCTGGCCTTGTATTTGTCTTAAGGCTACTTTACACACTGCGATATCGGTCCCGATATCGCTAGTGTGGGTACCCGCCCCCATCTGTTGCGCGACACGGGCATATCGCTGCCCGTGGCGCACAACATCGCCCAGAGCCGTCACACATACTTACCTGTCCGGCGACGTCGCTGTGACCGGCGAACCGCCTCCTTTCTAAGGGGGCGGTCCGTGCGGCGTCACAGCGACGTCACTGAACCGCCGCCCAATCGCAGCGGAGGGGCGGAGATGAGCGGGACGTAACATCCCGCCCACCTCCTTCCTTCCGCATAGCGGCCGGGAGGCAGGTAGGGAGACGTTCCTCGCTCCTGCGGCGTCACACGCAGCGATGTGTGATGCCGCAGGAACGAGGAACAACCTCGTTACTGCTGAAGTAACGATAATTGGGAATGGACCCCCGTGTCGCCGATTAGCGATTTTTCACTGTTTTGCAACGATGCAAAATCGCTAATCGATGTCACACGCAACGGCATCGCTAATGCGGCCGGATGTGCGTCACGAATTCCGTGACCCCAACGACTCCGCATTAGCGATGTCGTAGCGTGTAAAGCCCGCTTTAGACCAGAGACCATCTTAGCTCTTTGAGTGAGGGATACCATATACATGCTTTTACTTAAACTATTAATAAACAATTAATAAAAATCCTTTTTGCAATTGTTGTTTGCCTTCGGTAGCCTGTGGCTGCACCGTCTAATGGAGGCTGCAGAATACTATAACTGGGAATCCTTCACACTATGATGATCTGATGGGGAGTTTGTAACTCTTTTATCTGTCTTTTTTGGAGCTCCTTTCAGCTGGTTTATGACCATTGAGTACATCAAATTTGAACCTGCAGGGAAGCATATACCCTGCATATTCCAAACGGTGCCATTTTTTAACAAAACCCAATAGCAAAAATGATTGTTAGCCCCAAATACATGTATAAAAGTAAAAATGTGGACAACCTTTTTAACGAAGCCTCACACAACCCTTATTATTGATTAAACATATGTATGTACATGTAATATAGTGTGTGTGTGTGGCACCCCAGCATCTGGTTACCACAACAGCATTGCCCCTCCAAAGGGTTAATGCTGAGTCTGGAGGTAATTGGGGAAGTCTATTGGCCAGTAAGTACCAACATTCAACACCGTTTCTCCCTCAGGCCAGCAGAGGGAGCTCTAAACCTGGAGTTCTAGGGAGCACTTCCTTAAGCCCTGACCTGAGGGAGGAGTTAGGTAGTCTGTGAGAGAAGTTCAAGGAGAGAGGAGCTAAGTAGAACGGTCTTGTGAGCTGGGGTTTGGAGCTAGATTAGCTCGACCCAGGAAAGCAGGAGCCGTAGCGAGGCATGTAGAGAAGACGCTAGAGGAGGACAGGTCAGAACCTGTTCGCCTCAGAAGAGCACGCAACAAACATCGGATGTCGGAGTCTGTGGTTGCCAGGGTGTAAAACCCTTCCCCGGTAGCCAAATCCAAAGGGCAGGAGAGCTGCAGGTTTCCTGGCCCCATAAAGAACCCGAAAGTCCAGCTGCATCACAGGGGCCCGGTGTGGACTCCAGCAGAGACGCACCAGAGAGGGCCTGTGTAGCCTACCACACGGGAAAAGGGACGTACCACAAGTCCCAGCAGCAAGAGGGCCACTGCTAAACCCAGATTGCAGGGTCCTGTAGAAACAGAGAAGAGCAGGGAGTAGGCCTCATTACTCGACTGGCCAAAGAGATCACCCCAGGTACTTCCAGGCCGACCGGATCGCCCTTACCACCTGTGACGGTCTCCCAGGACTAATCTGTTGCAAGTAAAAAAAAAGAAGGTAAAGAGACTGTTGTTTGTGTCGGTTCTCTATACTACCTGATTAGCCCTGCACCACCCCCACCATTGCATGGACTCTAATAAGCACCAACGGTTGCCCCGGGGTACCGCTCCACCTGTGGGGAGCAGAAACATCCCAGCTGCCATTACATCAGCCCCGGAGGCCCCATACAGCAGTCCATAGCCGCAATCCACAGGTGGCGTCATGAATATATTTCCACAAACTTTATTATTAATCATCACCCCCACAACCGCCGTATTAGTTGACCCCGCCAGGGTCACGAAGTCGGGCCCTGCCACCGCTCTCTACCCCCGGACTAGTCTGGCCTGGCACCGGGTGTCCCAGAGTCCTGGGGTGGGCGAGCCATGTGTGTATTAATATACCCACCTACCGCTGCTTTCCCAATGTCCAGCACCATTCTTCTGCTCTTCTCAGTGACATCACCACAAATGAGACCTGCCGACTCATTCTACACTCTACACATGACTCGGAGGTCTACTTTACAATGATAGTCTATAGTGCCTCGTTCTGATGCTCCATAGACTTACTTTGTATAAGTCACCTCTGGGTCACACAGAACACAGTGTGATCCAGAGAGTCAGCAGAGGGGGAGACATCATACAGAAGAGGAGAAAAACATCCTGGAGAGAGCGGCGGTAAATAAGTATATTAACACATTCACACTACATTATATTCAAGTACAAGTTTGTGGGAGGCTTCTTTAAGCAACAGCAAGAAGCTGTAGGATGATTGGTTGGGAAGAATCCCCTGTGATGATGTTAAGGAGCAGCCTGAATAATACCAATTGTGTTATCTGATTTTATTTTTTCATTTTATGGCAGCTTGGCCATTAGTTTCAAATAATAATAAAACTGGTTATTTGATAAAAAAAAAATGTATAGGAAGCTGCTTTTGTCTGTATACAATGCATTACATGTACTGTGGCAAGCACTGCTCGTGTGGAAGGCCCAGTCCTGCACAAGGACCCGCTGGGGAATCTCCTGCCCCATGTGTCAGTCTGAGGCTTCCTCAGGTTCATGTGCCTGCAAGATCAACGATTAGGCCGGAGTCACACTTGCGAGTGACTCATGTGTAATTCGCGCGAGTCTCTCATTGCATCACCCGACACGGCCTGCTGCTCTCGGGGCAGTGACGTCTCAGCTGCATAGAAATACATGCAGCCGACCCTCTCCTGTCTGGAGAGTGTGGCAGTGTCAGGTGATGCAATGAGAGACTCGCGCGAATTACACATGAGTCACTCGCAAGTGTGACTCCGGCCTTAGGATGAGGAACATGGCAACTAAAAGCAACACGAGTGTTACTCTCCCAATACATGATCAATTAACAAGCTACCATGCAACTTTCCCAAATAAATGCTTCGCACAAGCGTATGGCTTCTTGTAAGGCTATGTTCACACAGCTGTTTTTTGGTCAGCATTTGTAAGCCAAAATCAGGAATGAAGCAATCGGAGGAAAAGAATAATAGAAACACAGGCACTGTTTCTGCATTTTTTACTGACTCCTAGCATTTGCTTACAAATACTGAGGTAAAAACCTCACCAAAATGCTGACAGTGTGAACATAACCTAAGAGAGCTTTTGAACCTAACAGCTGAGTTAGATGGTTATAACCAGGACAACAATGTTTCTACTTAAAGAGATGGTTTACTACTCAGCATTAGTGGCCACATCAATGTGAAGCTCATAAAGAAGGCAATTCTCAAATACTTTGACTAGTAAATTCTGCTTCTAAATGGCTCTATTGCGGTCCGCTCACCCATATCACGTGATCCCCGGTCTCCGTGACCTCTGAGCTCTTCAGTTGACCTGACATCACTGAGGTGGGCCCCAGTCTCTGTGAGTGACTGGGCTGTGGGTGGAGTTTCACCGCTCGTCACAGACCAGCGGAGTGGCCACTAATGCTGAGTAGTGGACTACCCCTTTAAAGAACCTCTATGCATCTCTATGAGAGCCAGAACAAGGCCAGAACTAGGCTCTCAAAGACTTGTATTGAGTTGTGACCTCCATCACACTCTATGAAACTCTGGAGCTGCCGGCAGGTCACAAATCACCTGAGCCCAACCGGAGCGCCGGTGATAGAAGATGAAACCACCACAGAGTGAGTATAAGACAGGGGCAGGGGACTTAGTCCGGCTTTGCACACAACGACAACGCAGGTGCGATGTCGGTGGGGTCAAATCGAAAGTGACGTACATCCGGCGTCACTTGCGATGTCGTAGTGTGTAAAACCTTTTTGATACGATGAACGAGCGCAAAAGCGTCGTTATCGTATCATCGGTGTAGTCTCCGACATTTCCATAATGCCAGTGCAGCGACAGGTACAATGTTGTTCCTCATTCCTGTGGCAGCACACATCGCTGTGTATGAAGCCGCAGGAGCGAGGAACATCTCCTTACCTGCGTCCCGGCTGCTATGAGAAGGAAGGAGGTGGGCGGGATGTTTACATCCTGCTCATCTCCGCCCCTCCGCTGCTATCGGCCGCCTGCTGTGTGACGTCGCTGTGACGCCGCACGACCCGCCCCCTTAGGAAGGAGGCGGGTCGCCGGCCAGAGCGACGTCGCAGGACAGGTGAGTGCATGTGCAGCTGCCGTAGCGATAATGTTCTCTACGGCAGCTATCACAAGATATCACAGCTGCGACGGGGGCGGGGACTATCGCGCTCACCATCGCAGCATCGGCTTGCGATGTTGCAGCGTGCAAAGTACCCATTAGAGTTAAAGCACCAGTCCAGCAGTGCAATAAAAAAACAAACGCTAGAGTAGTGCTTTAATGACAGCAAACAGGGATCTTCAAAATAGCAATTAAAGTTGTAAGTTGTAATGTCAAGTGCTCTGTAAGATATGGCTACCATTTAATACTATAGACTTTCCTGAGAAGCTCCTGCAGATAAAATGTATGACTAGTTCTAGGCTGCCAAAGGCCAGGCTTGCTAGGGGTGCCACAGGAATTCGGAAAAATCA
Source organism: Anomaloglossus baeobatrachus (assembly GCF_048569485.1). Taxonomy (NCBI): domain Eukaryota; kingdom Metazoa; phylum Chordata; class Amphibia; order Anura; family Aromobatidae; genus Anomaloglossus; species Anomaloglossus baeobatrachus. The sequence goes on from NC_134360.1 coordinate 165,167,492, forward strand.
CAAAATAAGTTCTCCCTGGGCATGCGCAACCATTTGCATAATCTTGTTGCATTTAAACTTAAAGGGAATCTGTCAGCAGGTTTTTGCTATGTAAGCTGAAGCCATTACAAAGCAAGGGTTAATACGGAAAATTCAGGGCTGCCTGTCATATCACAGTCCAAAGTGTTGGTTATTTACTATGTTTGTTTAAGCAACAAGACCCTTATCATTGCTGGGCCTGCAAAGTCAGGCACACAGCAGTCCGGCACGCTCCCTCCTCTGAATGACATCTCACTGTCAATGTACAATCTCTATAGAGACATGAAAAGAAAAAGAACTGGAGCATTCAAAGGGCTGTTTTATAAAACATCCAAAACTTTATTGCATATAAATATTAAAAATAGGTTTCAATTGTTACAGTTTGTATAAAGGTGCTATTAAAGAACAAAGGTGAAAGACCACATAAGTATGGGGAGCAGGGGTGAAACCACCATAATAAGGGGAGTGAAATAGACAGGGACCAGGAAAAATAAGTAGGTATTCATAAGTGGCCGGCAGGTATGGCGCCTCTATCCTGACATGGTATATAGAAATGTACAGCCAAATCAGCGTCAGACCATTAGACTTACCTTCCCTGATGAAGCCAGACATAACCCGTGTTGCGAACCGCGCGTAGGAAGGCTCCGTTTTCCTGGTGTGGGATGCTTTGGTGACCACCTTCATTATCATGTGTAAGTTTTGGGACTGTTATTTACCATTTTTCATTTGACTGGCTGCGTTTTGGTGCCTCTGCCCTAGTCTAATGGTGTGACGCTGATTTGGCTGTACATTTCTATATACCATGTCAGGATAGAGGCGCCATACCTGCCGGCCACTTATGAATACCTACTTATTTTTCCTGGTCCCTGTCTATTTCACTCCCCTTATTATGGTGGTTTCACCCCTGCTCCCCATACTTATGTGGTCTTTCACCTTTGTTCTTTAATAGCACCTTTATACAAACTGTAACAATTGAAACCTATTTTTAATATTTATATGCAATAAAGTTTTGGATGTTTTATAAAACAGCCCTTTGAATGCTCCAGTTCTTTTTCTTTTCATGTGCCTTATGGAGTGGCGTTGATTTTGATGCGAGATGTGTTTTGGTTCAATGATATTGTGTCTTAATCTCTATAGAGAGCCTGGTGTGGGCGGAACAGCTCTCTCAGCTCTGCTACATGTACAAAGCTAACAATTCTGATTTTGTCAGAACAGCTGCAGCCAGTGATCAAAGCGATACATCATTGGATTCAGGATCTCTTTGCCTACATTATGCTGCTCTCAGATGAGGTAGCAAAAACCTGCTGACAGTTTCCCTTTAAAAAAATTTGCTACTCTCACTTTCTACTTGCCACTTTGAAAAAGGTGAATTTTATGTGAAAAGTTTCTAGAATGATATATGAGATCAGTACAAATCTCATCCACTTTACAGATCAGATACTGTCTTCTGCTGTTGATTTTCTACCTTTAAATTCGTAAGAAAAATCCACTGCATTTTCCCTCTTAAATGACATATGATAGATGAAGGCCTGATACGGATTTTCTATCATTGTCTCGGAGCTTCAGGTTTGGGGGAGAGCACCCATGGGGAAATCACACTGTAATGAATCCATCACGTTCAGCAAACTCCTAGTGCCTACTGTATATTCACTGAATAGAGAGAACAGTTGGCAAGCAGCCTATATGCTAAACTTTTTCTTTATTTATAAAGGGCACCAACTTGCTTTTTAGGAAAGTTAGCCGTGTTCTATGAGCGCAGTAGGAGTTCTTAGCTCCCTCTGTGATTTATGTGCCTTGTAGAATAGAGCCATCAGTCTTTTTTGCCGCACTTTCAAGGCTCCGGCTACCGGCTGAAACAACCCCACTGGTTTCTTGTAAGCCTGACCCGGGCTCCACGTGCACAGAGCAGAAAGTGCCTTTGTTGCATTTCCACCAATGAAGTCAATGACAAAAAATGCAATGGTCATGAGAAGTAGGCCCGGAAGAAATATGGATAGTGTCAATCCAAGGGACTCTGACATTATATCAAAACTGCAAGTAATTAGAGAGGATTAAAAAAAAGTATTACATGTTTTAGTGTCCACTCGTGGAAAACGAGTTTCCTGTTGTATTTATGGCTGATAGCTAGGGATCGGAACTGTCTTTTTGAACGGTATTGTCCTTAAAGAGCAAGCCCTTTAAGCCTCCATTCATGGTAACCTTACTAAATACCCACAGCAATTAGACCTCTTCAAGGGAACCTGTTAGGAGCTTTAAGGTAAGAAAACTTAAATACATTGAAGGATTAGCTAGAAAACCACAACTTCAAACGTCCCTTCCTCCACAGAAAATGAACGTTCCAAGTCTGAGAAAATCAACTTTAAATCTTTATGTAAATTAAACTGCAAGTGCACCAAGGGCTGGGCAATATCCCAGAAAGTGCATAGATTCTCTGTATTATTCTTTGCCTAGTGTCACTCCCATGACTTTGCTTGACCTTACTGAAGCCATGTCTCACAAAAGACATCAATCAAGTCCATGGTGATCACACTAGTAGGAGAATTATGTACTAGTCACAAATCAGTCTGCTCTTGGTGCACTTGCAGCCTAATTCAATTACCATGATGATTTAAAACTGATTTTGACAAAGATGGAATATCCACTTGTGGTCAGGAAGACTAATCTGGGCTTCTCTTTTACAATCCTACCAATAAATGGTAATCCTAAAGATCCTAAAACTGAATCTGTCCTAAGGATTTTGTCACATAATGTGAGATTAGCATAATGTAGTGATTCTATCAATGTATCACTTACTGGGCTGTTTGCTATAGATACAATACTGTTTTACATACCAAATTGCAGCCTATGTCTAGAGTAGAGAGTGATATTTATGTATAATGGTCTCTCAATGTGAGAATATATACTGCTGAGAATATAATACTGTTTTAGCAGTGTGAGATTATCACTAGAGGACTAGTAAACCTGTTGTCATATAGTCCTCCATACTCCTCCCCGCCTCACCACTGATTGGTATCTTGCTGCCTATGCACAGTATACACATTCTGTAAAACTATCAATAAGCAGTATGGTCTGGATTATACAGAGTTCAGCATATAGAGAACCAGTAGATTTGCACCACAGAAAACTGTGATTTTATCAAAACTGCAGCAAGCAGACTAGTAAGGCCGCACTCACATCAGTGGTATTTTGCCGCAGGGCCAGATTCGGACAAATGCGTTTCAGCTTCATTCATTTCCTATGGAATCGCGGCAACATGCGGTCACAGGTGCATGTGACCGCATCCCGCCACGACTCCATCGGAGGTGAATTGAGCTGAAATGCATTTGTACCGGATCCGGCCCTGTAGTGAAATACTGCTGATGTGATCGGTGCCTAAGTGATACATTGCTGTGATACATAGTGATACATAGGGTCTCTGACTCTACATAATGCTGCTCTCAGATGGGATAGCAAAATCCTGGTCACATGATCTTAAAACAACAGGAAATAAAGTATTTTCATTCACTATTTTGATCAATGGTAGGATTTAAATGATATAACTTATGGGCACTTTGGAGCCACCTGACTAGTTTAATAAGTCAAATATGATAGATAGCAGAATTACATAGTTATGTATAGGAGCCTGGATACTTGTCACTGCTCTGCTTAAATTAGGAAATCAGCATGTAAAAAAATGAATAAATCAAAGAGTATGAACTGCTCTTGAATCACAGGCGACTTCCAGGATTGTGCCACCGCAAGTAATTCATAAGCGCATGAACAGCCCAGGTCGTGTTCTCACTTCAAGGAAAGGAGTTGACAGGCATCTTTCAGCGCTGTCCAAAGCCAGCAAACTGCTGTATGGATAACTGGCTGCGGCCCAAAGTTACATTTCATATCATGACCAGCTGAGGGAGGATTCTCCGGTCATGATGTCTGTGTAACCAAACCCCCTTATCCTCTAAAATTAAACACACGGACTGCATGCGACTTGGTTCAAATGGCCACAGCAGCCTTTTTATTGCCTATTGTTTTACAGACTAGTACCTTAGGGACGCCGTCCAACGGGCGACCCAAAACAACCACATAACGGTAACAATAGACAATAACATTTACAATACCCCCCGGGGTAGGCCCAGTCCACTACTACTACTCCCCCTGTCCCCGGCCGCAACACACCGACCCAGAGACGAGGTGCCAATCACCCACGGATTGACCCCCACACTTTGGCAGAACCCCGTGCCTGCCACATCCCGGAAACCGAGAGCCACCATACCAAGACAATGACTCCCGGTCCAGCCACCAATCACTTCCAAACCTCTGGACCAGACCTACCCCCACCGCTACTGTGACAAAAGGTATCCCAACTACCCAAAAACATCTCCCACATGACAACACAAAGGGAGGGTGGGCGGGGATCGTTCGGCGTCCGGAAACAGAAGAGGAGGTAACTCCTTCCTCTCCCAGCTAACCCTTTCCCTGCTCCTCCTCTTCCTCCCCGGCTAAAACCATCCCCCAAAGCCATATTAGGCATATACCACTGTCCCTATTAACCCATCACTCCCTACCTCCCCCTTGGTCATGTCGCCCCTCCCCCCAAGTGGGTCCGTGGCTTTCTTGACCAGCTGAGGGAGGATTCTCCGGTCATGATGTCTGTGTAACCAAACCCCCTTATCCTCTAAAATTAAACACACGGACTGCATGCGACTTGGTTCAAATGGCCACAGCAGCCTTTTTATTGCCTATTGTTTTACAGACTAGTACCTTAGGGACGCCGTCCAACGGGCGACCCAAAACAACCACATAACGGTAACAATAGACAATAACATTTACAATACCCCCCGGGGTAGGCCCAGTCCACTACTACTACTCCCCCTGTCCCCGGCCGCAACACACCGACCCAGAGACGAGGTGCCAATCACCCACGGATTGACCCCCACACTTTGGCAGAACCCCGTGCCTGCCACATCCCGGAAACCGAGAGCCACCATACCAAGACAATGACTCCCGGTCCAGCCACCAATCACTTCCAAACCTCTGGACCAGACCTACCCCCACCGCCACAGGACAGACCACGTGACACCTTACGTGGCCTGGACCCGCCACACACCAAAAGCACGCTCCACACCATCCTGCAGACCCAACGCCCATAAATCCAGACCGACCTCGTTGAGGTGCACACCATCACCCCTCCGAAATCGCCAATCAGCCGGCTCCAAATCCCTGTGCCGTACCACAATCCCACCATTCCTGGTCACAAACCTAGCCACTACCCTATTCACCTGGGCCCTGGCCTTATTAACCTTCTCCACCGACCGAGCCCCTCTCCATGCCAACCTGGTCACTATGTCAGACCATACGACCAGCAAACCAGGATACCGCTTCCACAACTGCAGTAAATCAATCTTTATGTCTCGGATCAAATCCCGCGACGCCCTGGCACCAAGATCATTACCCCCCACATGCAATACCAGCACATCCGGGGGCCGCTCAACTTTACAATGGAAACGAAATTCCGGGACCACCCTGCCCCACTCCATGCCCCGAACTCCGATCCATCGAACAGTCGCCTGCGCACGATCCAAACCCAGCTGTCGACCATTCGGGCGGCCTCCGCCCGACGGGCACCCCAAAATACGAAGGAGTGCCCCAAGATCCAGATCAGGCACTTCCCTATAACAAATAAAACAAAACGAAAATATCAAAACCAATAACAGCACAACCACCAACACATCAAAAAACACCCCTTTCCTCAAACCTTCCGCACGTAACCAAAGTCCCATGATGCTACAACAACTGCGGTCTCACATACCGCCGAAAACAAGAAGATTCCCATCTACCAATACGCTTTACCACCTCATCTCCAAGCCCCCAACGGGCTGCCTCCGTTGCTGCACCAATTCGGAATGAATGCGACCCGAATTCCTCCGGGCGCTCCCCCGCGTTACGTAGACTTAGCCGCAGCACCGCCACAAACTGAAACCTCGACAAAAACGACCCATTCAAATGCCGCAACAACGGGCCAGGTAAGCCTCCCCTCACGGCCATAAATCTCTCGACTACACGCACAGGGCACAATTCCTCTCCTGGAACCGCATATAACACCACCAATCTACCACGGCCCAGCTGATCCATTTTTGACCGGCGAATCCGGCACTCCACCTGACTACTGCTCACTTGCACGTCCTCAAACATCAAACCACCACCCGTCACCCTGGACGGGCTCACCAGCTCGCCTATCCGGAACGCCCCATAAAAAGCGAGACCGAAAGCCGTTGTAAATAGAACCGTCTCGTACACAGACTCACAAATGCCGCTCAGGCCACCCACCATCCGTCTCAACAAACCAAACGATACAGGGCGCCTCTTGTCCCTCTCCCGTACGCCACGGCGAAAGCCCCGCAAAGCCTGACGAACCCGAAAATCCTGTGAAACATCACGCTCCCCTCTCATTTTTAACCAAAATGCCACTGCCGACACCCGATGTGCCACAGCCGATGCCGATCGCCCGGCTGAAAAATCCGTACTCACCAATGACAACAAAGCCACCAAGTAATCCACGCTTTCCCCACCAAACATCAGACGCAACAACTCCTCCCATTCAGCCCACACCTTAGCATACCGGCACCAAGTCACCTCGGTCACCGAGTTCCGAATCAAGTCTGAGATCACCGCCTCACCAGATGCCACAAATCCTCGGGGCACTCCACTCCAACTTCGTCCGCCCACGGCAACAGCGCCCGAAACCTGCTGAACTGAAAACGAGACAAAGCATCAGCCACCTCGTTGTCAACACCCGGAACGTGCCTTGCCACTACCTGCACATTCAACTGCAGACATCTCAACACTAAATGCCGCAAATACACCACCACCGGCTCCGACTTAGCAGACAAGTTGTTAATCGCGTGCACCACCGCCTGGTTATCACAATGAAAACACACTTTCCTTCCGGCAAAGTGCGACCCCCATAGCTCCACTGCCACTACAATGGGGAATAGCTCTAACAGAGCCAAATTCCTAACCAAGCCGCTCTCCCGCCACGCCTGTGGCCACTGCCCGACACACCAATGACCTCTGAAGACAGCCCCAAACCCGGCCGACCCCGCCGCATCCGTAAACAGCTGCAACGCCCCGTTAGACGCCACCCTCTCCATCACCAGCGTCCGGCCGTTGAAATGCTGCAAAAATTGATCCCATACTTCCAAATCGTCCCTGATCGCCTTTGTGATCCGCACAAAATGCGCCGGCAACCGTACCCCGGCCGTCGCCGTCGCCAAACGCCTCGCAAACACTCTCCCCATTGGCACAATTCTGCAAGCAAAATTCAATTTTCCAAGCAAAGACTGCACCGCCTTAAGCCGCACCTTCTTCGCCGCTTTTACCCCTGACACTGCGGACCTCAAATCACGGACCTTCTCCGCCGGCAACCTGCATTCCATAGCAATGGTGTCAATTTCAATTCCCAGAAAACACATCACCGGCGCCGGGCCTTCCGTCTTATCCGGCGCCAAAGGAATCCCGAAACTGGCCGCAACTTTTTGCAACGCAAATAGCAAACCCGCACAAACCATCGAACCCGCCGGCCCGACACACAGGAAATCATCCAAGTAATGAATGATGGACGTAAGCCCGGACACGTCCCGAACCACCCACTCAACAAACGAACTAAATGCCTCAAAGTACGAACACGAAATGGAACAGCCCATTGGCAAACAACGATCAACATAATAACTGCCATCCCACCAGCAACCCAACAAATGCTGACTATCTGGATGAACCGGTAACAACCGAAACGCTGCTTCCACATCCGCCTTTGCCATCAATGCACCCCGCCCCGCCGCCCTAACCAGGTCCAACGCCTTATCGAACGACACATAATATACCGCCGACAACTCCGGCGCAATGCCATCATTCACCGATAACCCTTCCGGGTAAGACAAATGATGAATCAGCCGAAATTTATTCCGCTCCTTCTTTGGTACCACCCCCAACGGTGACACCACCAAATTCCCGCACGGCGGGGCGACATAAGGGCCGCCCATCCTGCCCAAAGCCACCTCCCTTTCCAGCTTCTCATCCACCACTTCCGGGTGATCCCGAGCGGAACGCAAATTACGATACGGCGGAACCGATGCATTAACAACCGACGGAATATGAAAACCATCCGAAAAACCAGAACTTAACAACGCCGCCGCCTCCTTGTCCGGATACCTATTTAAAAACGGAACCATCACTTCTACCTTCACCGGCGTCGTCCCTCTTACCAGCCCCATCACCAGCCTTTCCTTTTCCTTTTTTAAAACATTTGGACAAGCTATGTCCCCCCCCACATCCGGAGCATTCATGCTTAAAACGGCACGCCGCTCCAAACCTGCACTGCCCTTCATTGTACTGCCAACACAAACCTTTCTTGAAACTTGCCGGGGACCCGGCCCCCCCCGAACCCCCGGCGCCCCCCCGAAAGGGCTGAGCCGGTGCCGACATCAATCGCATCCATAAGGAAATATCCTTATGGTCCCAACGCATATCTGGCCGCAATGCCTTCCGCTGCCTAAATTGCTCGTCGTAGCGCAGCCACGCCAGTCCGCCATAAACTCGATAAGCCTCCCCTATCGCATCCATGTAGCCGAACAAAGCCGAACAATGCTCCGGCTCCTTCTCCCCGACCACGCTCGCCAAAATCGCAAATGCCTGTAGCCAGTTGGCAAAAGTCCGAGGAATAAGCCTATAACGGCGCTTTTCCTCCTCGTCCTTCTCCTTTTTGGAATCACTCGGCTTAACCCTATCCAAATTAAATTTCTCCAGGGGAAGCAGAGAAAATATCTCCACATATTCCCCTTTCCAAATTTTTTCCCGCACCTCCTTCTTTAAATGGGCCCCCAGCGGGCCCTCAAAACAAACATAAACTTCGCTTTTAGCCCTATCATCTAAGCGCACCACCTCATCCTCCTTCTCCTTTTCCTTCTCCTTTTCCTTCTCCTTTTCCTTCTCCTTTCCCCCCCCCGTCTCACTCCCCCCTTCGCCCCCCCCTCTACTCGCACCCGCTCCGTCACCCCCCGTCGCCGCCGAGGCCCCTAAACCGGCTGCACCCACCCACGCCGCCACCGGCGCCTGGGCCCCCTCCCCCCCCGCTCCCGAAGCCGCCGCCAGCCCCTGCAACAGCCCCAACAATTGACTCCACACTGCGAAACCAGCGGGCGCTGCCGTAGCCGCAGCCGCCCCCCCCCCGAAGCCCCCCGCCAGCGCAGCCCCTGCCGCCTCCGCGGCCGTCTCACCCGACCGCCGCTCGGCGTCTCCCGAGACCGCCGCCTCGCTGTCCTCCGTCTGTCGTCCATCCGACTCCTCCGAACCGAAAGCCTCTTCCCCCTCCTCGCCGCTGGCCTCATCTTCCATCCGACATCCGGGGGGCGCCGCCGCAGCACCCCCCCCACCACGGCCGCCAGACAGGGCCGCCGCGTGGGCAGAGTCATCCCCGCTCCATCTCTTGCCCCGGGGTGACAACCCAGGAGACCGTCCTGTCCCCCGCGCCGGCACCCCGGGCCTCGACCTCTTGCGCCCGCCCCCCTGCCGACTGCAAGGGGCCTCTGGGCGCGGACGACCAGACGCCCGGCTCCGGATCTCAGCCGTCGTCGCCTCTGGCCCTCCTGGGCTATTGCAGGCCTCCATCCGCCGAGTCCTCCCGCTCCCACGGGAGACTGCCACATCCGGGGGCTGCACAGCGGTACTGAGTGACCCGGCGGTTGCCGCAGGGCTCCCGCCGTCACTCCTTCTCTCAGCCGCACCGGGGTCAGGCACCGCAGACCCCCCCCCGGCGCCGGACCTACCGCCACGTGCAGCCCCGCGGTCCCCCCGCCGACTGCAGGGGGATCTGCTGGCCTCTCTCCTGCGCCGAGCGCGCTCCCGGCCTGGAGCCGCTGCAGTCTCAGTAACTCCAGCCCGGAGGCCGGGACCGGAAGCAGGCCCCGTGCTGGCCACTCCCACCTCCCGACCGCCGCGGCTGGAACGAAGATTCCTCCCGCCGGCCTCTGCAGCAGCCAGACGCTGCTGCTGCGCTGCACTCTGCGGAGGGTCCCTGGAGGGGCTCTTACATCTCCTCCTCGCCCCCCCCGCGCCCGGGGAATACCTGCGGGGGGGCCGCGACTGGCGCCCGCCGCTGCTGGGGGGACGAGGGGCAAGCGCCGACGGGTTAACCCCGGCAGCCCTGATGTGGGTCTGCACTGCCAGGGGCCCGTGCGCTGCGACCGCTGCCTGAATCAGACGCTGGAGCTCCTGAAGATCTGCCATGGAGGTGCACGTGCAGATCGTTCGGCGTCCGGAAACAGAAGAGGAGGTAACTCCTTCCTCTCCCAGCTAACCCTTTCCCTGCTCCTCCTCTTCCTCCCGGCTAAAACCATCCCCCAAAGCCATATTAGGCATATACCACTGTCCCTATTAACCCATCACTCCCTACCTCCCCCTTGGTCATGTCGCCCCTCCCCCCAAGTGGGTCCGTGGCTTTCTTATCAGTTACAAAGAGGCAAAGTAAACAGAGAAAGGAATGTCACTGGATAGTTGAAAGCAGAATGAAGAGTATTCTTCACTTTGAGAGAGATCAGTTAACACCTGAATCTGGTTCTCTGACATGGCTTGATCTTTTAAGTAAAAAAATATCACATTTGTAGATGTCATTGTTAACATCTCTCTGAAGATGTAGACAGTTTAAGAATGTTTACAAGGAAATGCTCCATCAGCCTGTAAGGAGCTGCCAGCGTACCACAATAAATTATCAGTATGATCCAAAAATTGTTTAAAAGAACTGAAGTCCTCAGTGGTTGATACCTTTTAATGGCTAACTGAAAAGATGGTAATAATTGCAAGCTTTCCAGACTACTCAGGTCTCTTCATCGGGCATGGTATCAATATCAATATCAATATCAGTATGATCCAAAAGACTGGAGACATTTATCATTGCATTTTCACCAAAATATTGGTTCAAACTGCTACATTTCATTGTCATAAATTCATAAGTCAAACTTATGACTGTCTTAAGCGGGCTTTACACGCTACGAGATCGCTACAGCGATCTCGTTGGGGTCACGGATTTTGTGACGCACATCCGGCCGCTGTAGCAATCTCGTTGTGTGTGACACCTAGGGGCGATTTTGGATCATTGCAAAAACGTCCAAAATCGCTCCTCGTTGACATGGGGGTCCTCTCCCAATTATCGCTGCTGTCGCTTGGGCAAAGTTGATCCTCGTCCCTGCGGCAGCACACATCGCTACGTGTGACGCCGCAGGAACGAGGAACCTCTCCTTACCTGCCACACGCCAGCAATGAGGAAGGAAGAAGGTGGGCAGGATGTTCGTCCCGCTCATCTCCGCCCCTCCGCTTTGATTGGGCGGCCGCTTAGTAACGTTGCTGTGACGCCGAGCGAACTGCCCCTTAGAAAGGAGGCGGTTCACCGGTCACAGCGACGTCGCCGAGCAGGTAAGTACGTGTGACGCTGCGGTAGCGATAATGTTCGCTACGGCAGCGATCTTCACATATCGGCATAATGATAGGGGCGGGTGCTATCACGCTCGCCATCGCTAGTATCGGCTAGCGATTTTGTAGCGTGTAAAGCCACCCTTACACGAGATTTATTACACCACTTTTTGGTGCCTATGCCAAAGCTTAAAGAAGCACTCCCATCAAAGCTTGTACCCTTTTAATATATTGCAATCATCATATTATATAGCAATGTGTACTTACTATTGCTCATTTTGCTTTTCTATCCAGTTAAATGTTTAGGTCTATGACATCACGTGAATAAAAACAGACTAGCCGAAACCTTCTGAGCTCTATGTAGAAACAGGACATTTTTTATACCCTGCATGAGTCATCATTAGAACCATAAAATTGTTACGAGGGGGACCCGGGGAAGCGTGCCAAGATGGGAAATGGACTGCTTCCGCCGGTCAAGGTCCACTGTGCGGTGTAAGGGACCGCCGCTATGGTGGGTGAAGAGTGAGCGGGTTGCTGCTAGCGATCGTCTGGAATGTCACAGACGATCTATGTACACCGATCTGCCCTAACCCCTGAGGGTTGTATGGCACAGATCTCACGGCTCGGTGTACCTGTTGCACGGGGAAGCACAGAGGTGCCCACGCACATGTGCCAGTGGAAGTCACGAGAATATGGCACGAGGGTAGCACAGAGGTGCCCACGCACGTGTGCTTTCAATAACCAGGTGAGTCCAATGGAGACTTGAGGAGCTCACCTGGGACAGGAACACGGCCTGTTGACGGGGGTACTGCCGGAGCAGCAAGGCAGGAACACGGCCTGCAAACGAGGTACTGCCGGAGCAGCAAGGGCCAAGCCCACAAGAGACAGTAATGCCTGAGCAGTGGCGTGGCAGCACGCTGCCAGACATCCAAACATAGAAGGACGGTCGCGCGCCGCCATGATGGCAGGGGGAGCTTTTAAGGAGGTGCAGCTCCACCTGAGGGCGGGCGCGAGGCGGAGATGACGGACTTGACCCAATCAGGGTCCACGACGTCCCAGCCTGGCCAGTCAGGATTCACCACGTCACCAGCCTTGTCATCAAGCCGTGTGACGTCAGTGAGCGAATCAGGACCCACCACGCATTGCACATGCTCACCCTCCTGCCTCTGGGAAATAGAGGCGGGATCCTCGGTCTCACAATGTGCAGAGATAACGGGAATCTCACTGCTTCCCTGAGCAGTAAACCTCTGCACATTGCGCAGCCTCGCAGACCTTCGGGGCCGCTGAGCAGGAGAGTCTGCGGCAGGCCAGGAATGGGAGACCGCTTCACTCCTTGTAACAGGAGAACCACTAGGTGTCACCCTTCTGCTGCCTCTCTGAGAAGGTATCTCCTGCACACTGCGCAGTCTGGCAGACCTTCGGCGCTGCTGAGCAGGAGTGCTCGTGGCAGGCAAGGAATGGGAGACTGCCTCAGTCCTTGCCTCAGGAGAGCCACGAGATGTAACATAAAATGTTAGCAGTTATGTAGATTTGTAGTTCTAATGATGACTCATGCAGGAAAAGAGACTTCTTGTTTCTACATAAAGCTTAGAGGGATTCAGCTAGTCTTTGTCTAAACATGTGATGTCACAGACCTAATGTAAAATAGAAGAATTAATTGGTAGAAGGCCAAAATGAGCAACTGTAAGTACATAGTGCTATATAATATGAATAATGCAATATATACTGCTCAAAAAAATAAAGGGAACACCAAAATACAAAATCCTTGTTTAAGTGTTCCCTTTATTGTCTTTGAGCAGTATATTAAGAGGGTAAAAACTTTGATGGGAGAGCTTCTTTACAGAGGTTGTCCACTACTTTTAAACTGATGGTTAATCCTTAGGATAGGTCATTAATTGATAATAATGCGACATCCAAGACCTCCACCATTCAGCTGCTCCCGGTGTTGGACCTTCTTAGTAATGGAGCTGTACAGCGCAGCTTCATTGGCAGAATAGTGGCCGTGACTGGGTACTGCACATCTGCCCCTTATTGATTTGAATAGGATGTGCAGTACCTGGCTGCAGCAACTATAAAGTTGACAGAGCTACTCTGTGCAGCTCCATAACGGAGAAGTTCCAGCCAAAATTTAATATTTTGGTCTGACAAGACAACAAAACCATAGATTAAACTACATAGAACAGCAAAATATCTCCAAAAAGATTTACAACATTTAAGAATTTATAAGATATTTGCCAAGTCATTGAAGTTGTTGAATTGGTGAGAGCTACTATAGGGTGCAGAGTATAAGTAAGCCTTAATATGCTGATTCATCAATGTCTTGACACCAGAGTGTAAATGTTGCAAAATTTTGGCACAACCTCAAGTTCTGGGCACCTTCTCCAAACTGAGCAGAAGTAGGGTGGGATGAGGCATGGTGCAGGCCACCTAACAAATTTAGGAAAGGCTGCTAGCGTAACAGAATGTACTCAAGAATAAAATTTCTGGTGGAGGCTCATGTTAGTTGTAAGATGCACCTAAACCATTAAGTGGCACCTCTTAAAGGAAACCTGTCACCAGATTTGGTGACTATAAGCTGCCGCCACCAGATTGGTGTCTCCATTCTCCGGGTGCGGCGCCTCCTCTTTTGGCCATCTTCATCCTTCTTCTTCTGAAGTGGTGGATGACACATCCTATGTCATGCACACGCGCCAGCATTGAGGTCCTGCGCAGGGCAGATCAAAGTATTATAGTGCGCCTGCACAGGACCTCAACGTCGAGAGTGTGCATGACATAGGATGCATCATGCACCCCGGCTTAAGAAGGAGGACGAAGATGGCCGAAAGAGGAGGCGCCACACCCTGAGAATGGAGACACCCATCTGAACTATCTGCACTGTACCGACCATTAGGTGAGTATTATAAAGTCATTTTTACGTTCTACACAGCGGCCTGGGCTCTTATATACAACATGTTAGAATGCTCTATATAGGAGCTCACTGGTGGTGGCCGCAGCTTATAGGCCCCAAATCTGGTGACAGGTTCCTTTTAATGAATTAGGTCTATCTCACTCCTGTGGTCCAATAATTAAGTCTGGCATGCAAATAGTCTTAATAAATTGGGCTCTTAGTCGTTACCATTAACCACTTACAGGTGTATAGTTTTTGTTGCAGGGTGCCACCAATGTGCCAGTCCACAGGATACAAGTCCATTATGTGGCAACTGGATCCAGTGAGAAAGGTTCAAAGTTATCTATGAAAAAGAATACTGCGCTCCCTGCTCTATCTCAGGATCCAACAGGTGGAGTGACTACAGTATTTCTTTGTATGGATGAGCGTGAATAAGAAACCCATGAGATCTGTACATCACTCAAAGACGTTTGCTAAACTATTTGCCCACAGCTACACTGGAATGTAAAAGCTGTAAATACTTCCATTGTTCTTCCATAACAATATATTTCTGTGAGGTCTGGCTACATCTTGGGTCTCCAATGTAAAGCTTTTCAGATGTTTTTATGATTTACTCCAGTCACTAAGACCACAATTCCTACAATGAGCCATTAGGCCTTGTTCATACCATGTTTGGGCCACAGTTAAAGAAAAGAGCTCTAAGGCTGGACTCACACTAGCATATGGCATCTGCTGCGAGCGTGAGCCGAGTGTCATGCGACTGTGACCGGATCCTCCAATCAGGTCACAGCTGTGAAGCTGAGGACGGGCGCTGCGGAGGAGAGGGAGGGGTTATTCCCCCAATCTCCTCCATTGTTAGCCTGTGCATATATCGCACTGCTCTGGGATAACATCCGAGTGCAGTCCGATGTATCTCCCGCACCCATTCACTTGAATGGATGCGAGGGATACGGCTCTCGCAGCAAATTGCAGCATGCTGCCGCTTTTCTCGCATGCAGAATCTGGAAGAGAAAACCTGACCAACAGCTCAACCTCATTGCCTAACATTGGTCAGAGTGCAATGCAAGATTTTCTTACATTGCACTTGTCCATTTTTCACGCTCGTGTGAGTGTGCCCTAAGGATGTCAAACAGTTAAACATTTTGCCACAAGCCCCTCTGTCCAAATTTTTGTGGAATCCAATAGGACGTCTAGGACAACCCATGGTCAGAAGATATCTATAATTTCAATCCGATATCAGTAGGGGGTGTATGGAGAGCACAATAGTCTTCTGTCAAATATATTGGGGCATCTAATAGATAAGTGAAGGTAAACCTCATAATTTGGGAGAACTCAACTATGGTCCATGACTCCACGGAAAGAAGCATATCACAGTCATCCAGGTGAATATACAGCGGGTGAAATAAGTTTTGAACACATCACTAATTTTCTAAGTAAACATATTTCAAAAGATGCAATTGCAATGATTTTCTCACCGGATGTCAGTAACAACCCATCCAATCCACAGAGGCAAAGAAATCAAACCATAGATGTCCATAAATTATGTTATGTATAATAATGAGAAATGACAAAGGGAAAAAGTATTGAACACATGAAGGAAGAGAGGTGCAAACACACCAGCTGCAAGAATATCAGTAATTAGAAAGCAATCCTGCCACATAGTGATTAATAATTGGTGATGAATTCAATGCTTATTTCACCCCCTGTGTAGGTATATGACTTAAGATTTTTTAATAATGGTGTTTATATTTTGTGGTTTTATTTAGCTAAAAACTACTTTAAATGAAGAAATAGAAAATAATTCCAAAACTAATTTTCCAATGGCAAAATACATATTAAGAAAGCAGAAATAAGAAGAGAAGTAAAAAAAAATCCATATACATATGTACTTAGTATTACACACACACACACACACACACACACACGCATACACACACACGTCTAGGAGATGAGAAAGATCACACAGTGTCCCAATAAAATTGGAGAAAACAGTGGTGCCGTTCTGTTCTCAGGAGCAGTCATATCATTGGTTCACCCTATGCAACGTTAAAGGGATGCAATGCATTTAGGGGCCTACTGTGAGCTTAAAGGGAATTTGTCACCAGTTTTTGTCTATGTAATCTGAGAAGTGCATAATGTAGAGGCAGAGACCCTGTTTCCAGCGATGTGTCACTTGCTAGTCTGCTTGTTGTAGTTTTGATAAAATCTCAGTTTTCTCTGCTGCAGATCTTCCAGTTCTCTGAATGTTTAGCTCTGTATAACCCCGCCCACACCACTGACTTTTAGCTTTCTGTGTATACTGTGTATAGATAGAAAGCTGCCAATCAGTGGTGGGGGTGTGGTTATAAATAGCAAGAAGACTACATGGTATGAGACAACTAGTCCTCTAGTGACAATTTCCTGCAGATAAAAAACTGATGTAATTGAAAGGATAACAATTAGCCTAGTAAGTGACATACTGCAGGAATCAGGCTCTCTGCACCTACATTATGCTGCTCTCAGATTAAATAGCAAAAACCTGGTGACAGATTCCATTTAAAAGCAGCAAATAGGACCTTACTAAACTATTGGATTCTGTGTAATGTCCTGAGTGAATGAATTTTATACTCACAAAACCCAGTGAAAACACATTTACTGCACTAAATTCAATGTCTTAAGGACATTTACACGCTGCGACATCGCTAACGATATATCGTCGGGGTCACGGTGTTTGTGACACACATTCGGTGCCGTTAGCGACATCGCAGTGTGTGACAGGCTGGAGCGACCTTAAACGATCGCAAAAGAGACAAAAATCATTGGTATATAAGAGGTCGTTCGTTTACCAAAAATCGTTGTCTCGTACGTAGCGACTAGCGAGGTTGTTCCTCGTTCCTGCGGCATCACACATCGCTATGTGTGACACCGCAGGAGCGACGATCATCTCCTTACCTGCCTCCACCGGCAATGAGGAAGTAGAAAGGTGGGCGGGATGTTACGTCCTGCTTATCTCCGCCCCTCCGCTTCTATTGGACGCCTGCCGTGTGACGTTGCTGTGACGCTGCACAAACCACCCCCTTAGAAAGGAGGCGGATCGCCGGCCAGAGCGACGTCGCAGGGCAGGTAAGTGCGTGTGACGGGTGTAAGCGATGTTGTGCGCCACGGGCAGCGATTTGCCCGTGTCGCACAACCGACGGGGGCGGATACGCTCGCTAGCGATATCACAGCGTGTAAAGTGCCCTTTAGTCTTACGAATGGTATAAACTGATTGTAAGTTGATATACCGAATATATAAGCACCCAGTTTTCCACACTCATAGGCAGAATATGTTAGGAGAAGTTTCTCTTACCTCAAACACCTCCTCGTCCAGGATGCGGGTCCCAAACACAGCGATGCCAGTGGTGTCCAAAACTGGTCTGTCACTTCTCGGAAGGGGCTTAGTGATCTTTTTTTTGCAGTCTACAATCATTGTGACTGTATTCTTTTCAACACTGATTGCAATCCGGTGCCACCTATATTACAGAATGAAGCATTAGAACAAAAGCCCTGTCATGTATTCAATGGCTCAGTCAGTAAAAGCTGTATCTGCAAAGTCTGCGTGACATAAATGAAGCACAGGCTACTTCTATCCTACTAGCATAGAAACAACTTGGAATTGGAAATTTTCCCTCTTTTTGCAATATTACTTTATATTGACCACTGTATAGGGAAATGTGCTAATTAAAGGGAATCTGTCACCAGATTTTTGCTCCCCCATCTGATAGCAGCATAATGTAGAGATATAGACCCTGATTCCAGCGATGTGTCACTTACTGAGCTGTTTGCTGTCATTTTGATAAAATCAATGTTTACTCTGGTGCATTTCTAGGGCGGGCTTTCCACACTATGACATCGCAGGTGCGATGTCGGTGGGGTCAAATCGATAGTGATGCACATCCGGCGTCGCAGTCGATATCGTAGTGTGCAAATCCTTTTTGATACGATGAACGAGCGCAAAAGCGTCGTTATCGTATCATCGGTGTAGGGTCCGACATTTCCATAATGCCGGTGCAGCGACAGATATGATGTTGTTCCACGTTCCTGCGGCAGCACACATCGCTGTGTGTGAAGCCGCAGGAGCGAGGAACATCTCCTACCTGCGTCCCGGCGGCTATGCGGAAGGAAGGAGGTGGGCGGGATGTATACATCCTGCTCATCTCCGCCCCTCCACTGCTATTGGCCGCCTGCCGTGTGACGTTGCTGTGATGCCGCACGACCCGCCCCCTTAGGAAGTAGGCGGGTCGCCGGCCAGAGCGACGTCGCAGGGCAGGTGAGTGCATGTGAAGCTGTCGTAGCGATAATGTTCGCTACGGCAGCTATCACAAGATATCGCTGCTGCGATGGGGGCGGGGACTATCATGCTCGGCATCGCAGCATCGGCTTGCGATGTCGCAGCGTGCAAAGTACCCCTAGCTGTTATACAGAGCTCATGTATATGCTGGATTACCTACAGTATGCCAAGTAGTCCTGTAATGATAATCTACTGCTGATTAAATGGGAATTTTATCAAACCACACTAAGCAGTCCAGTAAGTGACACATCGCTGGAACAGGATCTCTGCCCCTACATTATGCTGCTCTCAGATTAGGTGGAAAAGACCTGGTGACATATTCTATTTAGAACATTGCATTATCTATCTATCTATCTATCTATCTATCTATCAAAACTTAAATAAACCCATCACATTGAACATGCTGTTTTCTATAGGCAATGTGTTGTAAAGCAGGAGAAGCACAGCAGATCAATATTTAGTTGTGTGATTAAAGATTTACATTAAAGGGGTTTTCCAGTGTAAAATGAAATGTAATAGTATGTGATGTGCTAGCTGTCACGATTTCCCTGTATTCCTAGAATGAGTAGGTAGTCACATTACCACAGGTATGCAATTTCCATGCTTGTGGTCTCGTGCTGACTAGTCTCTTTGAGAAATTAATAAGACTAGAGGACATGAGTGCTAATTTACAAAATGCATATATGCGGTCACGTCACTGTCCATTTGCCCCATGAATATAATGTAATTCTGCTAATATGCTCATCACACAATGTCACTATTCGGCATTTTGCAGTCACATAGTGTGACCACAGACTTTTATTTTTAGACCAGAAAACCCCTTTAAAGGGAAGGTGTCGTAAAATAAAATAAATAACTGAAAAAATGTAAAATGTTTTGTTTAAATATTATTATTTGTTTCTAATTGAGCAAAATCTAAAAAAAATATTTTAAAAGTTTGATATTTTCCATTCTTAAACACTAGGGGGAGCAGCTGCTGAAATCCTACTGCAGAACTAGCTCACATTACAACTGCAGTAAAAGTGGACAGAATCTGCTCTCCTGTGTGTGATGTCACCTCTCTTCCCATTCTGAGGGTTTCCAAAAGGAGAAGGGAAGATGAAGTGTAGGATCACAGTGCGGAGCCATTTTGTTGGTGACCACAAAGCGATCCTAATATGTCTAAAGTGTCACCAAGGACAGCTGGCATAGTGCTCCACTGTATACTGTGCCCCACTCTATACTATGCCCCATATACTCTGCCTCCATATTCCTGTGCCCTCATATTCTGTGCCCCACTGTATACCGTACCCCATATACTCTGCCCCTATATACTGTGCTCTGAGCGCTGAGAGGAGGAACTGCCGAGAAACCAGGCTAACAAGAGTAGCTGCCAGTCAGAATCGGAGGTTCAAGGTGACATGCTGTGAGGAGGGATGATCTGCAGCCTGAGCCCGGCACTGCACTACAGATGTCACGCCGCGATCACCGCTCCCTGCCGCATGCACTCACCTCAGACCTCTGCCCCCAGCAGCCTGTTTAGTCAGCCTGGTGTCTGTTCCTCCCATCAGCGATCACAGCACAGAGCACTGAGGAGCTGCTAGGAGCTAGAATCACCCCACGGTTTCTTGATAGAGTTTACTGTACTCCATCAATTGTGTTCCAAACTAACCATGTGACTGTAGCTAAGCCAATAGGTTGCCTAATTAGTACACCCAATCGCAAGATCGGGTCACAGTCGCTGGACACTTGGCTCATGAGCCGGGGGTCATTAGCATATTGCATCTGATACTCTCGCATGGGATGCCATATGTTCGTGTGAGTCCAGCCTAAGTAGATGAATTGTGAGGCCAGTGAATGGCTGTGTCAATCAATGTTGCCATAGGGTGGGGATATTAATGAAGCAATGTGAAATCACACAAGGATGCAGGCCGGAACATTAAAGGGATGTGTTAAAAAAAACGTTCCTCTGCTGAGATAATCTTATATATGTGTCACTGCTTTGTACTCTGTAATTGCTGTGTCTGACCGTACAGGAACAAAGTCTGATAATACCACATCTCCTTGGCAGGGGAGGAAGTACAATAGTATAAAGACATTATAGAAGGGGATCACAGCTGATTCTTTCTGTGAGGTAAAGCATTTCCTTGCCTGTTTATAAAAAATGTTTTACGTCAAAGAAAGAATTATTTGCGATCCCATGCTGTAATGTCTGTATACTTTATTACTTCCTCTCTTGCCTAGGAGATGTGGTATGATCAGACACAGCCATTACACAGTACACAGCAGGGACACATACATAATATTATTTCAGCACAGGAACATAATTTTTAAAAACATCCAATTGTGGAAATTATTATTATTCCAAGATGTATTGTTAACAATGAACTTTGTCCATTAACCACCTCCTTTAACCCTTTCCTATCTCAATGCGATATGAACAGAATCACCACACAATCTTAATTCAATATGCAAAGTCTTTAATTGTAGCCGTGGGTCATACAAAATAGGTGAACGTTTCGACCTAAACGTTCTGGAGCACAGTATTGCTATGACAGACGTGAAGTAGAATTCTACACCAGGCTCAGGCACGGGAGTGCCAGCGATACTGCACGTATGTTTTCACCAGGCTAACAGACTACTAAAGAGGTTTCTGAATCTGATACATTGTAATAAAGAACATTCATTTTTTTGTAATATATATCCCCTAGAGTGCTATGGTTTCTGTTATATTTTATGATAGGTTATTTCCAAGTCACAGCGATGGAGATTCCTACTGCACATGCTCGGATCCAACTGACCTTTCCTAAAAAAAGGACAACCTTCTCACAGTGTAAGGCCTCTTTCACACGTCCGTGTCTCCGGCAAGTGTTTGGTCCATTTCCTCACGTACCAGAGACACGGGCACACCTAGACCCATTTAAATCAATGGGTCTGCGCTCACGTGCGTGTTCTGCCAGGGACTGTGTGTACGTGTGGAGCATACGTGCACCCGTGTGCTCCACACGTAGACATGTCAGTTTTTCTCCGGCATCACGGGTGTCACACGGAACGCAAACGGACCACACGCAGGTGTTCCGTGAGACACTCGCCGGAGAAAACACACGAGTCTGTAAAAATAATAAAAAAACTTTACTCACCTTCTCCAGCCCTGCTGTCTCTGCCGCTGCTGTCACTTGCTTCCGACCGCCGCTCATTATGCTCATTGCTTATTCACTTCACTGCGGGCGGAAGCAGCAGCAGCGGGGAGTCAGCAGGACCGGAGACCAAAGATCAGCACCACGGACAGCAACGCCAGGGACAGGTGAGCAGAAAGTTCCCGTTCTCCGTGTGTTATCACGGATAACACACGGAAAACACACGTGTGCCATAAAAACGGCTCACGGAGGACAATACACACCTTTGAGACGTCCATGAAAAACGTGCGTGATTTTCACGGACGTGTGAAAGAGGCCTAATAAGAAGGTTTCCATTTTAATATACTAAAGTGATTACCTCCCTAGCCAAAACTAATGTGCTGAGCTAATTATTGGTATTTAAGGATTTATTTGTAACTTTTTTTTTGCTTTTTTCCTATTCCTGGAGAACCTCTTTAAATTCCAATAGTAAGTTGTTGTGGTGGGAGGCAGTATAAATTCCATATCCACCTGCCAATAGAAAACATTTATAGCTATTCGCATCCGCCAGTAAATTAGCAGATGCAGGCTGTGGAAAACAGCCTGTTCTGTTACCAAGCTAACGGAAAACCTTGTGAAAAACCAGACAGCCTGTAAACTGAGCAGGATTTCAATACTGGGTCTTAATTTCAGAACTGCTGTATAAGTGATTCCCTGATAGTAAAGCTCAGATCCACTAATGTAATCAATAAAGGTTTAATTAGCAGTTTTCCAGGATGGTGCTATAACTGAAATTGATGTATTTAGCAGGCAAGGTCATAAAATACTTTACATTTATGACCCTTAAGAATGTGAAATTTACCACCAGGGTCCTGCAAATATTTAATCAGACACACGCTGTTTTACAGCAGCCTGCAGTCTAGATTATTACTGCAAAAGGCCACAGTGCCCTACTAGTATGTTACAGAATGGCTATTTCATACAATATCCAGTTCATTCATATATTTCTTGGTACTTTCACTAAACCTGAAAGTGAATATGTCACCAGGTTTTTGCCACATAATCAAACAGCAGCAAAATCTAGGATTCTAGAAATGTATCACTTGCCAGGCTGCTTAGTGTAGTTTTTATAAAATCAGTGTTTTATCAGCAGCAGATTATCCATAGAGGACTAGTAATCCTGCTACCAGGTAGGTTAACCCCGCCCCACCTCTCATTGGCTGCTTTCTGCCCATGCACAGTGTACACTGAAAGCTACCAATTAGTGTTGAGTGAGTAGTTAGCTATTCGTACTCGCTATGCTGTTAGCAAGTACTGTCCGCTACTCGCATATTCCTTATGAGTAGTGGGCACAATGTAAGTCAATGGGAAATACTCGCTAAGTAGCGAGTAACCCAAAAGTTGTACTATTCGCTACTTGCATGAAAAGTAGGCGGGCGGCACGGTGGCTCAGTGGTTAGCACTGCAGCCTTGCAGCACTGGGGTCCTGGGTTCAAATCCCACCAAGGACACCATCTGCAGGAGTTTGTATGTTCTCCCCGTGTTTGCGTGGGTTTCCTCCGGTTTCCTCCCACACTCCAAAGACCTACAGATAGGGACTCTAGATTGTGAGCCCCAATGGGGACAGTGTTCACAATGTATGTAAAGCACTGTGGAATTAATAGCGCTATATAAATGAATACAATTATTATTATTATTATTATTATTATTATTATTAAAAGTACGGCTTTCGGGTTTCTTGCTACTTAGCGAGTATTTCCCATTGACTTACATTGCATCTGCTACTCATAACAAATATGTGAGTAGCGGACAGTACTCGCTAACAGCATAGTGAGTACAAATAGTTAACTACTCATTCAACACTACTACCAATCAATGGCATAAGTGGGGATATACAGTGCTCAGCATTCAGAGAACTGCTAGGCCTGCAATAAATAGAACAGTTTTTAATGGTGGCAGATTCCTTTACAATAATTACTCCATATTACTGTAGTTCAGCAGAAGAATATAGTCATACACCAATGTTATGCGTTTTTCAAGTAATACTCACTTTCCATCT
Organism: Anomaloglossus baeobatrachus; assembly: GCF_048569485.1. Lineage (NCBI taxonomy): Eukaryota > Metazoa > Chordata > Amphibia > Anura > Aromobatidae > Anomaloglossus > Anomaloglossus baeobatrachus. The sequence continues at coordinate 165,191,302 of NC_134360.1, forward strand.
GCAACATTGACAGTGCTAAAAATGGGGTAGTCCTCTGGTGCGGGTTTTCCATGCTGATCTTCATAAAGGAAGACAGGAGACCTGCCGATCTCCACTCCCAGTTGCTGCACACCTTTTTGACTGTATATAGATAGGATGAATGTCTGCAGGCCCTTCTTGGGCTTTACTGTCAGCAGGATTGAGAAATCCTTTGGGAATGCTCCCCCTAAAAAAAGTCACATGATTAGCAAAGTTCAATATACATAGCAAGGACCAGTTGTGTTGCATTAGATTAGACAGTCCATTGTTAGATCCATATCATCAGATACATATACTCAACTGGATTACATAAAATTGGTCAATAGTCCAGTCTGATACTATGTCCCACCATAGTTTGTAAGGCCAGGTTCATGTATAAGCAGGTACGATGTTGTTCGTCATTCCTGCGACAGCACACATCGCTGTGTGTGACACCGCAGGAACCACGTACATCTCCTTACCTGCGTCCACCGGCAATGAGGAAGGAAGGAGGTGGGCGGAATGTTCCGGCCGCTCATCTCCGCCCCTCCTCTGTTATTGGACGGCTGCCGTGTGACGTCGCTGTGACGCCGCACCAACCGCCCCTTAGAAAGGAGGCGGATTGCAGGCCAGAGCAACGTCGCAGGGAAGGTAAGTCCGTGTGACGGGTGTAAGCGATGTTGTGCGCCACGGGCAGCGATTTACCCGTGACGCACAACCGACAGGGGTGGGTACGATCGCTTGCGATATCGATACCGATATCACAGCGTGTAAAGTACCCTATAGCCTAACGCCCTGGTTCATCATTGCTTTTAGCCTGGTTTTTGGCTATTTTCTTTGTTTTGCTCTTATTTTTACTTTTATTCTATTTATGCCTTTTTTATTTTTTTTTCACAGACAAAAAATATGATTGTGTGAACTTGGTCTTATAGTTATCGAATTCAAGTGATTAAGATACAATTAAATAAAAAATGTTCAAGTAACTGTCGTATATACATATATTTATATACTGTGCTAAGGTAAGAGAGCTTAAAAAATATGGACCTTGAAGATCAAAGTCACGAAGACTAATAGAGGTCAGCAATGGTTAGCAAGACTAAAATGTGCATATCTCAGTTATATAAAGACTCCATTGTGGCCTATAGCTCCCATTTTTGGATATGGGGGAGTGATATCAATAGGTTCACTTTTACCAGGATGAGAGTTTTCATATTACATAATCACACAGACATATAACATTGCACTTAAACCATAGGAAACACTTCCTTACTCTACTTTGTTTGTGTTTCGTGTAGTTTTAGCAGCTGGCACCTGTTCACACTTGCTATATTTGGATGCAGTTTTTTGTTTGTTTTTTTGCAGAATAGATTGGAGGTGTTAATAGCCTCTTACTCTGACTGTTCTCTGCCTATCAGCCACATGGTGGTTTATATTAGTGACAAATCCTATCTGCCCATATATTTTTAGACTTTTAGTCCAGGAGTGGCATGACACTAGTATAGAGTCCCATCAAAGAAAGGTCACCTAGCCGCTGTTGCTGGGCAAACAAGAATTGACCAATTTTTGTGCTAAGAACCTTCATTTTTCTACATATATTCTTTATAGCATTAATGCAGTTTGAATTTCCTATATTCTATGTTTGCATATGTTTTGTTTCCCACAAAATGCTGCTATATCCTTTTGTTTGTGTTTTGTGTAGTTTAAGCAGTTAGCACCTGTTCACACTTGCTATATTTGGAGTTGCAGTTTTTTTGGGGTTTTTTTGCAATATATATTGGAGGTGTTGATAGCCTCTTATTCTGACTGTCCTCCACCCATGAGCCACAGGGTTGTTTTAATTCGTGACAGATCTTATCTGCCCATATATTGTAGATTTTTAGTCCAGGAGAGGCATGACACTAGGATAGAGTCCCATCAAAGAAATGTCACCTTGCCGCGGTTGATAGGCTCACATGAATTGGCCAATCTTTGCGCTAAGATCCTTTATTTCTCTTTGTATATTCTATATGGCATTAATGCAGTTTGAATGTTCTATATTCTATGTTTGCATATACAATGGGCAAAAAAAGTATTTAGTTAGCCAGCAATTGTGCAAGTTCTCCCACTTAAAAAGATGAGATTTGCCTGTAATTGACATCATAGGTAGACCACAACTATGAGAGACAAAATGAAAAAACAAATCCAGAAAATCACCTTCTCTGATTTGGCAAGATTGTTTTTTTTACAAATTATGGTGGAAAATAAGTATTTGGTCAATAACAAAAGTTGTTCTCAATATTTTGTTATATATCCTTTGTTGGCAATGACAGAGGTCAATTGATTTCTGTAAGTCTTCACAAGGTTGACACACATTGATGATGGTATGTTGGCCCATTCTTCCACGCAGTTCTCCTCTAGAGCAGTAATGTGTTGGGCCTATCGCTGGGCAACACGAACTTTCAACTTTCTCCAAAGGTATTCTATGGAGTTGAGATCTGGAGACTGGCTAGGCCACTCTAGGACCTTCATATGCTTCTTACGAATCCACTCCATTGCTCTGGCAGTGTGCTTGGGATCATTCTCATGCTGAAAAACCCAGCCACATTCATTTTCAATGCCCTTGCTGATAGAAAGAGGTTTACAGTCAAAATCTCACAATACATGGCCCCATTCATTCTTTCATGTACAAGGATTGGTTGTCCTAGTCCCTTTGCAGAGAAACAGCCCCAAAGCATAATGTTGCCACCCCCATGCTTCACAGTAGATATGGTGTTCTTTGGATGCAACTAGCATTCTGTCTCCTCCAAACAGAACGAGTTGTGTTTCCACCAAACAGTTCTACTTTGATTTCATCAGATCATATGACATTCTCCCAATACTCTTCTGGATAATCCAAATGCTCTGTAGCGAACTTCAGACGGGCCTGGACATGTACTGGCTTAAGCAGGGGAACACGTCTGGCACTGCAGGATCTGAGTCCCTTGCGGCATAGTGTGTTACTGATAGTAGCCTTTGTTACGGTGGTCCCAGCTCTATGCAGGTTATTCACAAGGTCCCATCCATATGGTTGTGGGATTTTTTCTCATTGTTCTTGTGATCATTTTGACTCCACAGGGTGAGATCTTGGAGCTCCAAATCAAGGGAGATTATCAGTGGTCTTGTATGTCTTCCATTTTCTTATTATTGCTGCCACAGTTGATTTCATCACACCAAGCTGCTTGCCTATTGCAGATTCAGTCTTCCCAGCCTGGTGCAGGGCTACAATTTTGTTTCTGGTGTCCTTCAACAGCTCTTTGGTCTTCACCATAGTGGAGTTTGGAGTGTGACTGTTTGAGGTTGTGGACAGCTGTGTTTTATACTGATAACAAGTTCAAACAGGCACCATTACTACAGGTAATGAGTGGAGGACAGAGGAGCCTTTTAAAGAAGAAGTTACAGGTCTGTGACAGCCAGAAATCTTGCATGTCTTTAGGTAACTAAATGCTTATTTTCCACCATAATTTGCAAAAAAAAAAAAATCTTGCCAAATCAGAGAAGGTGATTTTCTGGATTTCATTTCTCATTTTGTCTCTCATAGTTGTGGTCTACCTATGATGTCAATTACAGACCTCTCTCATCTTTTTAAATGGGAGAACTTGCACAATTGCTGGCTGACTAAATACTTTTTTCCCCACTGTATCTTGATGCTTACACAGTGCTCCTGTATCCTTTTGTTTGTGTTTCCTGAATATTGGTAAATTCAGACTCCCTCCTTGATACGCTTTCCTTTACGATATGACAGGATGCAGACACTTGTACGATAATTAAAGGATAAGATAGTCTCGCCCTTTCTTTATGTTATTACCAAAGCCTCTGGTGACTCCTACATACTTTCCATTGTGTGATTGTTATTTATGTCCATCATCCTTGAATGGACATTTCTCTGGTGTTTTAAAGATGATCCTGTCCTAACAAGTTGTAGAATTCTTCTAATAGTTTCCAATTTAGTAAACAGGAAAATCACTTAATATATTTAATAGCAATAAATTGATGGCACTCTGGTGATATTACGCGATATCAGTGACGATCAGAACTTGTCAGACACACTAAAGATATACGGATGAAGAGGAGACAATCCGCTAATTGCTACACAAGTAGAATTCTCATCAGTAGTTTGTCAGCGTCTTATAAGACATTATGTGACAATGGTCTCCACAGCCGCGGCTATTGTTATTAACATCAATAATTATTCTCAGCTTGTGTAATCTTTATTCTGATATTTCTCAGTTGTATCTATTTGTGAGAAAGCTGAGTAACAAATTCTCATACTTCTGGGGAATGTTTTCTGAATAAGGACTAACTTGTCAGATTTGCCATTCAGGCCATAGAGAAAGCTGGGCTGCAAGGACTAGAGGAGCTGCAGCTTAAAGGGAACCTGTCACCAGATTTGGGGCCTATAAGCTGCGTCCACCACCAGTGGGCTCTTATATACAGCATTCTAACATGCTGTATATGAGAGCCCAGGCCGCTGTATAGAACATAAAAATCACTTTATAATACTTAATTAAAAGGTCGCTACGGTGGAGGTGGGTCATATGGGCGTCTCCGGTGCCAGCGCCGCCTCTTTCAGCCATCTTCATCCTCCTTCTGAAGCCTGTGTGCATGACGCGTTCTACATCATACACACTCGCCGGTCCCACACAGGCACACTACAGTACTTTGATCTGCCCTTCCCACAGTAGATCAAAGTGCGCCTGCGCAGGACCTCAATGCTGCAATGCTGGCGAGTGTGGATGACATAGGATGCGTCATGCACGCCGGCTTCAGAAGAAGGACGACAAAGATGGCCGAAAGAGGAGGCGACAGCATCGAAAAACGGAGACGCCCATCTGACTCAACTCAACCTCAGCGACCATTTAGCTAAGTATAATAAAGTGATTTTTACGTTCTACACAGCGGCCTGGGCTCTTATATACAGCATGCTAGAAGGCTGTATATAAGAGCCCACTAGTGGTGGCCGCAGCTTATAGGTCCCAAATCTGCTGACATGTTCCCTTTAAGCCATATTGGTTGTCACTCTTTTCTTAAGCATCCAATATAACTAACAATAAATTGATTTGTTTAACTGGATGACACAAGCTGAAAGAAATCTGTCAGCAGGTTTTTGCTATGTAATCTGATAGCAGCAAAACATAGGGCAAGAAAGCCTGATTCTACCAGTATATCACTTACTTGGCTTCTTGGTACAGTTTTCATAGAATACCAGTTTTGTAGATGTAGCAGAGCTAAGTCTTCTGCTCTGTGATAGTGTTGAGGGAGTAGATAACTTTTCGCACTCGCTATGCTGTTAGCGAGTACTGTCCACTACTCGCATATTCGTTATGAGTAACGGGTGCAATGTAAGGGTGGCTTTACACGCTACGATTTCGCTACAGCGATCTCGTTGGTGTCACGGAATTTGTGACGCACATCCGGCCGCTGTAGCGATCTCGTTGTGTGTGACTCCTAGGAGCGATTTTGGATCGTTGCAAATACGTCCAAAATTGGTCCTCTCCCAATTATCGCTGCTGTCGCTTGGGCGAAGTTGATCCTCATCCCTGTGGCAGCACACATCGCTACGTGTGACACCGCAGGAACGAGGAACCTCTCCTTACCTGCTACACGCCAGCAATGAGGAAGGAAGAAGGTGGGCGGGAAGTTCGTCCCGCTCATCTCCGCCCCTTTGCTTTGATTGGGCGGCCGCTTAGTGATGTCTCTGTGATGCCGAGCGAACCGCACCCTTAGAAAGGAGGCAGTTCGCCGGTCACAGCGACGTCGACGAGCAGGTAAGTACGTTTGACGCTGCCGTAGCGATAATCTTCGCTACAGCAGCGATCTTCACATATCGGCATAACGATAGAGGCGGGTGCTATCATGCTCGCCATCGCTAGCATCGGCCAGCAATGTTGCAGTGTGTAAAGCCCGCTTAAGGCTTTTAAGTATTTTCCATTGACTTGCGCCCACTACTTGTAACGAATATGTGAGTAGCAGACAGTACTCACTAACTGCATAGCGAGTACGAATAGTTAACTACTCGCTCAACACTATGTATAATTCCATCACAGCCCTGCTTGGCAGCTCTCTGTGTACCCTGTGAATTGTGAGCAAGCTACCAATCAGTGGTGGGGGCGGTGTTACACTTATTAGCCCAACTGCCTGTCCCATGAGCTGTAGTCAGGAAGTGTTAATCTCCTGCTGGGAAAATGCTTATTGCATTGAAACTTCAGCACACAGCCAAATAAGTAACATATCCCTGGAATCAGGCTCTTGTGGTCTATATTATGATGCTTTCAGATTAAATGGCAAAAACCTGCTGACATATTCCCTTTAACAGATAAAAAAACTATTAAAAAGTGATATTAGCTAACCTTTTGTGTATAATATATCTTATATTAATATAATTAAATCACAAAGCATATTAAGGGCCTGTTAGGTGGTTCATGCTACCCTAACAACAGACAGTGTGAATCCAGTACAGGATCCCTCATTGCAGTAATGTTTTACTCTGAAAAACTCTGAGAAAACAAAGATTTAAGTGAAATGCAGAAAATGAGCTTTCACTAACATTTTTAGTAGAGATCGTCGAATACTAATTATTCGGGTTCAGGTTATTTATAACAGATCCTAAAGTACTACTATTCCGGTATTTGTCAATGGTATTAATGCAAGTTAATGGGGAATCCAAGCATTTTTCTTGAAGATTTCCCAGACAAATGCCCGGATTTCCCATTGATTTGCATTAGGGTCGTTATTCGTGACAAATACTGGAATAGCATTATGGGATTCGTTACGAATAATATTTAGTATTTGCTCATCACTAATTTTTATGTTGGATGTATCTAAAGAAAAATGATAGCGTTTTTCTTTTTAAGTATAATCATCTATAAGAAATATAATTTAGAAAACGTGCAATTCTCCCATTGGCCACTAGGCCTCACAATAATAGGTTCATACTCGTCATTCCGTGCAGTATCCATATGGACAAAGGCAGGAATTGGCCTCATTTGTTTTATTAAAGGGAACCTGTTAGGTCCCTTATGCGCTACAAGCAGGGTGATGTGTGGCCTATAAACCCCTTCCTACCCATCCCTATAGTGTAATATTTTGCAATATGAATGTATAAAAAACGTTTTATTACTTACATGTTCCCTATGTAAATGATCAGAAGCTTTAGCCCCATGGGCGTCACATCGCCCCATGGGCGTTTGCATGCTTTCTGTGGTATCACGCCTCTGTGGGTGTGATACCATGGATTTACATGAGCGACGTCACCGTCAGCTCCTGGAGATCTGGCGCGTGTGTGCTTGCCATTTGCGCAGCCTTCTTATTTGGTCGGTTTCACAAGCTCACTGCGCATACTCAGAAGACTGCTGCGGTACCGACCATGTGCAGTGCACGTCTAAAGCCAACAAGCAAGCAACCGGCTAAGAAAGCTGTGCGAATGAGAAGTGCGCATGCGCGGGATCTCAAGTAGCTGATAGTGACATTGCTCATATAAATGCATGGTATCGCCCACAGGGGCGAGAGACCACGGAAATCATGCAAACGCCCAGGGGACTAGACCCTTTGTTCATTTGCATAAGGAACATGTAAGTAATAAAACATATTTTTATAAATTCATAGTACACAATAGTACAATTAAATACAGAAAAGTCCGGCTGCAACTGCTATAGATAGGTGCTATCGGGTAATAAATTAGTAACAAGTAATGGGGAACATGAGCACTCAATAAGAAAGGAGAGGAAAATTTGAATGCAAGTGTTTTTATTCACAACCGACAAAAATTGCAAAATGTGAACCCTGACACAAAGCAACAAACCAACGTTTCGGTTTATCAGACCTTTCTCAAGGTAGTTGCTTATAATAGAGACGCAGAGGTATACGGGTCACAGGGACAGCCGTCAGGGTAGAGGGTAAGTGGAGGGCGTCACATTCAGCATTAAGCGGTATCAGAATGGTGGTGATGTGATGATTAAACACAGAGGCAGAGGAGGAGAGGAGAAGACGCCTGCTCATAGAGGACCATATAGTGCTGGAACAGCGGTGGCAGTGGTGATGGCTCTCTCCTTTCTTATTGAGTACACAATAGTACAACACAGGGATGGGTAGGAAGGGGTTACTAGGCCACACATCACCCTGCTTGTAGGTTAGAACGCATATGGGACCTGACAGATTCCCTTTAACTTCTGCAAAGTATTTTCATAGCCTGCTCTGATCTGGGCCAAGGAGAAGAGAGGCGGAGGAAGTAATCTTTGGCCATCCTTTTTATTAATAGTCTATAAAAAGGGGTCATTCCCAATTATACTCCTGTCTGTAAAGATAGTGAGACTGCTGAAAAGTTTTCTGTACCAAACAGGAAGTCTGAGAATTTTTTTATGTAGCATCACAGCAAATTTCTCAAAAAAATTATTAAAAAAAATATATAACATGAAAATCTGACTAAAACAATTGGTAATTTTCTGTTGACTGTTCTAGATCCACTGGCTCCTCCATGCTTGGCTCAGCTATACTGAGAGGTGTCTCCCAATTTATGTACGGAGAGATCTGTTATTATAGCAGAGCTGGGCTGAGAGAAGCCTTCAGGGAGCACTCTGATCACTATTCTCCTTCTTTAAGGTTCATCCTTAAATCCTTAATGACCTATGACATCCTTTTTTTCATGGCAAACAGGGTTATGCAGAAGGCCCCTATATCTGGCATCTTGCTCCTCCTGTGAACCAAGATTTCACTGTATGCAACAATACTTCAGTATTGCAGTATATAAGTGATCAAAAAACATTACAAATTCAAGTCCCTTGGGGGAATAAAAAAAAATTCTGAATATATAAAACTTTAAATCAGGCCCCTTTAAAAAATAATAAATAGAATTGGTATTGTCATGTCCAATTAAAATATTAATACTATACAATTTTTTAAACTGTACATTGAATGCCAAAAAGAAAAAATTCAGAGCTCCAGAATTGTCATTTTTTTGTTGCTGTAATTCTCAAAAAATACAACAAAAAGCGATAAAAAAATGACATATGGACCCAAAATGCTATCATTAAAAAATCAGCTCAGAGTGCCAAACTCAAAGTGTCATAGAGCTTCATCTAAGGAAAATAAAAAGTTAAGGGTCTCAGAAAATGGCGATACAAACACGGTTTAAAAAAATAAATGATATCTAAATTATTTTATCACTTAAAGGGAACCTGTCACCAGCTTTGGGGCCTATACACTGTGGCCACAACCAGTAGGCTCTTATATACAGCATTCTAACATGCAGGGCAGTGCAAAGTATTGTAGTGCGCCTGCGTGGGACCGGCGAGTGTGTATGACGTAGGACGCATCATGCACACAGGCTTCAGAGGGGGGATGAAGATGATCGAAAGAGGAGGGGCCGGCACCGGAGAACGGAGACGCCCATATGGCCCAACTCCAACGCACCAACTGTTTAGGTAAGTATTATAAAGTGATTTTTACGTTTCACACAGCAGCCTGGGCACTTATATACAGCATGTTAGAATGCTGTATAAAGGAGCCCGGTGGTGGTGGCCGCAGCTTATAGGCCCCAAATCTGGAGACAGGTTCCCTTTAAATATAAAAAGATACTGGACAAATTTAGTATGGTGGGAATGGTACTGACCAAGAGAATAATAATGCATGGTAAATTTTGTTACAAAATGAATGCAATAAATGCAAAACCCAAAATAAAATGTTGAATTGCTTTTCTTTTTTTTTGCAAGTCCACACGTGAAATTTTATTTTTCCCATTTTACAGTATGGTAAAATAAATCTTGCAATTCAAAAACTACAACTTGCCTACAAAAATAAGCCCTGATATGATACATCAGAGGAAAAATAAAAAGTTATGGCTCTTGGAATAAGGGTCCGAAAAAAACAAAAATGCATAGATGAAAAATTCCCAAGTCCTTGAGGAGTTAAAATCTGTTTTCTCTGAAATTCTTTAGTATTACAAAGTAAAACTTCGATGCCTGCAGTGACGGGGCAGCTCTGTCTGGGCAGCATGAAGGACGCTCTTTGTGAAGGTTCTCCAGCATGTCCATGAGACGAGGATCCTCCACCCTAGTAACTCATCATTTCCTGAGACAGTATGTGAAAATGTTTTTTAAACAAAACATCCCTATGCATATCAGCACATATTAGGTATATAGTGTGCAGAAAATAATGATATATTTATAAAGTCAATTGCAGAGGGAACGTTTACTTCTTCCACACTTCCAGTTCAGCTGGCGCCCACTACAGGGCTTCCTGCCGCAGGCACTTCATGCACGGAGTAAGTCAGTGGAAACCTTTGTGGAATTCACACTCGTTTTCAGGGTCTTGCACGTCTTGGCTTGCTAGGAGATATATGAAGAAGACACTTGTAAAGTCTTGTTTATTTATTAAAAATGTAAAAGAGATCACAGCCAGTAACACATTAGCAGCATGACTGGAGGAAGCCCTTTCTCATCACTGGATTCCAGCTGCAGAAGCCCCCAAGAAAACAGATGCATCTTGCTGGCAGATGTGCACTAGCATGCCCCAGTCTGGAGTATGCGCTGATCGAAAATCTGATAACTCATTGGCTTTTCATTGCTCGCATATCTTTGTCACAATTAATAAAAGCTTTCACAGCTACCTTTTTCCATGTATTTTAATATCCACTGACAGTGAACAGATGGTAAGTGTGATATGGAATGTGGGATATTAAAGAACATATCATTCTAAATTAGATCAATAAAACCTTGGTGTATAGAAGTCTTTATTCAGGTGGCTACATTCAGTAACGTTTTATCTTCCCTTGAGTCCTGAATGGAAACTACATAATTATTAGGAAGCAACCAAGTTCAGCTACGGCAAACATGCCAATCTGAGGTCTGGGAAAGCAGAGTGACTGCCCATGTAGGAGCTTCATATGTATACATATATTATATATTTAGGCTGCAGAATTAATTTGGAGCCAGACGCCTCCCTGATGGTATTACATGCTACATACGTATCTGCCTGTATTTCTCCACTTTGAAGGTACTACTAATTTTGACCAAATTACTTATTTCAGCCCATCATGTTTCACTGTTACCCGCAATCACTGTTGGGCTGTTTTCCAACCCTTTAGCAAACAAACCGCCTTGTGATACAGCAAAATACTTCACATTTTGACTCATCGATCAACAGTACTTGCTGTAATTTTTTCACCCCAGTTCCTATGTTTCCGTGCATAATTCAGTCACTTTCCTTATCTCCATGTCGGGGGTATGGGGTTTTGGCCACAATTCTTCCTTGAAGACCACTTCTGAACAAACTTTTTTGAATAGTTGATGGGCGTAGCTGAGTCCCACTTGTTTCTGTTATATCTGAGCTGATGCCATTGCTGGAACTCTCCTGATTCAGAAGGAAAGTACATGTAAGCTTGATGTGTCTTTCATTAGTTTCCTTTTCTGAACACTGCATATACGGTCCTCAATGTTGCCCATTTCTTGGTGCTTCTTCAAAAGAGCTTTCGAGGCATATCTTTAAACCCCAGTCTCCTTTGAAGTATTTGCCTGGGAGAGACTTTGCTGATGCACTATAACTGCCCTGAGTCTTGTACTTAGTCTGGTGTACGACCTGTGGTATGAAACTCTCTTGATTAGTTTTGGTAAAATTACAATCTCCCCTTTGTAGTAAAGTTTGGCTGAATTCACATGTCCAGTAATCATCTGTTAGAACGGATCCAGCAGCAATCCATTGGCAAAAAAGTTGTGCACCATTTTTTTCCTATTTCAAAAAATTGTTTTTTGCAGGATTCGATTTTTTAATATGGGAGTCTATGGAAAACTGATTGCTATTTATCCATTGTTTTTTTCTTGCATTTGTAATGGATCCATTTTTTCTTACTGGATCAGTTTAGATGGATGATAAATAGCAATCCGTTAACAAATCCTATTTCCATAGACTCCCATGTTAATAAAACTGAACTTTTGCAAAGTAAAACTTATGTTAATTGTTGATTTGTACATATATGAAAACGTTCTGAGATGGAATGTTTTTTTTAAGCAAGTGTCCCACACTTTGATTGTTGATGGTATATTGCTTCCTAATTCAAGGGGTCAGAATCCTCAAATTAAATAGGGTTAAATTGGTGCTTCCTGCCACCCTTGGCCTAGGTTGTTGCTTTGAATAGCCCAATATTACAGTCTCCTGTACAGCAGGTACCTGGAAGTTGATATGCAGTGAATTGGTCACATTAAAGAGATTGTCCCCTACTTTAGCACTGATGGCTTATCCTTAGGGGTACTTTGCACGCTGCGACATCGCTAGCCGATTGTAGCGATGTCGAGCGCGATAGTCACCGCCCCCGTCGCAGATGCCATCTCTTGTGATAGCTGCTGTAGCGAACATTATCGCTACGGCAGCTTTACATGCACTTACCTGCCCTGCGACGTCGCTCTGGCCGGCAACCAGCCTCCTTCCTAAGAGGGCGGGTCGTGCGGCGTCACAGCGACGTCACACAGCAGGCGGCCAATAGAAGCAGAGCGGCGATGATGAGCGGGACGTAAACATCCCGCCCACCTCCTTCCTTCCTCATTGCAGGCGGGACGCAGGTAAGGAGATGTTCCTCGCTCCTGAGGCTTCATACACAGCGATGTGTGCTGCCGCAGGAACGAGGAACAACATCGTACCTGTCGCGGCAGCAAAATTATGGCAATGACCGACACTACACAGATCACCAATTTTCGACACTTTTGCGATCGTTTAATTGTATGCTAATGTTCAAGGTCCTTTGTTCTATGAGTTCATACATGGGTAAGGACTGTCTCGCCAAGATCTTCCTCGGGAATCTTCCAGTAATTTATTAATGCTGCTTTGATTACCCTTCATTTGTCCTTACCAGGGAATCGTGACACATTATACTCTTCAATTTGTAGACCACTTTGCCAGGCATCTTGCAGCTGGTTGAGATTGGTCTACTCCAACTGATTCTGTAATTTGTGGAACTCCTGCCCAATTTCCCAGAAACCCTGGTTAGAAGACACTACTGTAAGTTGTGATGTGAACCATTGTGAACACTAAGGTTATGTGCCCACGCTGCGGAAAAAGCGCTGATTTTGCCGCGGATTTCTTGCGGAAAAGCCGCGGATTTTCCAGAAATCTGCAGCACAGCTACTCCCCAGCCATTTCTATGGCATTTGGGAAATGCTGTGCCCACGCTGCGGATTTTTCCGCAGCGGAAATCGTGCGGATTTTCGTGCGGACAAATCTGCAGCATGTCAATTATTGTTGCGGATTTTCATGCGGACTTTGCCTATTCAATTGAATTAAAAAAAAAAAATCGCAAAATCCGCATCAAATCCGCGTCAAATCCGCACAAAATCTGCACCTATGAAAAGGTGCGGATTCTGGGGGAAAGCTATGGATTTTGATGCAGAAAAATCTGCAGATACAGAGTCCCGTGGGCACATAGCCTTAAGGGTACTTTACACGCTGCGATATCGGTATCGATATCGCTAGCGAGCATACCTGTCCCCGTTGTTTGTGCGTCACGGGCAAATCGCTGCCCGTGGCGCACAACATCGTTTACACTCGTCACACATACTTACCTTCCTTCGCTGTGACCGGCGAACCGCCTCCTTTCTAAGGGGGCGGTTTGTTCAGCGTCATAGTGACGTCACTATGCGGCCACCCAATAGCAGAAGAGGGGCGAAGATGAGCGGGCCGAACATCCCGCCCACCTCCTTCCTTCCTCATTGGTGGTGGGACGCAGGTACGGTGAGGTTCCTCGTTCCTGCAGTGTCACACACAGCGATGTGTGCTGCCGCAGGAACGACAAACAACCTCGCTACTCACTAGACATCGATATTTGGTGTTTGAATGACCTCTCCAAAACCAGCGATATTTACCACTTTTGTGATCGTTGAAGGTCGCTCGTACGTGTCACACGCTGTGATGTCGCTAACGACGCCGGTTGTGCGTCACAAACACCGTGACCCCAACGATAAATCGTTAGCGATGTCACAGTGTGTAAAGTACCCTTTAGTAAAAGCATTCTATTTGTACGTCAGGATGACGGGGGCCCAATCTCCCGTCGGCGCTTGCCTCTTTATTGTAGTCAGGGGTCAGAAGCCTATTAGCTAACTGCAAACATTATGGATTTATTGTGAATGTAAATTGTGAAAACCATAGCTCCAACCGCATTTAATGCAGATCTTGAAAGTCCCTTTGCCTCCTAATGAATAATAATGAAGGAAATTGGAAATCTGATTTCTGTTTGGATATATCATCGCACCACAAGGGAAACCATATGTTGCTTCTTTTGTTCCTCGGTTTATTTTCTTAATAAGCCTACTCTTGTACTAATATTTATATATCTCTTCTATGTTACAGCTTGTTTTAACAAAGGATAAGAACAGAGAGACATTTCCAGTGGATCTCAAGAAGCCTCATTTGGCCCGGCATACAATATGTGTGACAGTTGCTTGAATATCTTTTCTCACTTATGGTTTAATTCCTTATTGTTGATAATTATTTTGTCATTGTAATGCCATCTGTCTGTGTAATGACTCCCTAGTGAGCGGGATAGTGGGCCTTTCATTATATACAATTGCCATTCTTAAAGGGGTGGTCTAAAACACCAATTTATTTCCACCCTAATTACCTATTGAATTGCATAATCTAATCCATTTTCTAATATGCTTTAATTAAAAATTCCTTATCCCTCCTTCATTACTCTAACAGAATGTTTTTTACACTACTTCCTTTTTTAATGATGTTTGGTTTGAGAATCCCCAGTTGATGCTGAGATAGTCAAAGAAGCATCATGAGGGGGCAGTGGCTGCAGTCAGTGCCACAGCCTCCACCCCCTCCTTGAAATGAAGTGTCATCAGTTACGCTTTTTTCAGGGACTGCGCTGTTCCAGTTCTACTGAGCATGTGCTGGCTGTCATTACCAACAGATGATCAGTAGATTCTTGTCACTGAGCAATATGCACAGTGACAGTGCACTCCAATCCGCCTCTAATCAGAAGTAACGAGCCAGCAGGAGAGCATACTGTCAGTGTGCAGTGCAAGAATACCTGGCATGCAGAGACCATGCTGCCCACACAAGTGACACGACTAAAGCCTCTGCCCTCTGATGACGCTTCATTTGAGCATCCCAACATGCACTGTGATTCTCAAATGAAGTGTCATCAAAAAAGGAAGTAGTAAAAAAATAAATAAAGTGGTTATATAGTATAGTGAGGGAAGGATAGGGAATTAAAGGGAATCTGTCAGCAGGTTTTTCCTACCTCATCTGAGAGCAGCATAATGAAGGCAAAGAGACTCTGAATCTAACCAAGTATCACTAAGATTAATGGGTGCAGCCGTTCTGATTCAATCAGAGCTTTTAGTCTAAGGCGGGCTTTGCACACCTGCGATGTCGGTGTGGTCAAATTGAAAATGATGCACTTCCGGCATCGCATGCGACATCGCAGATTGTAAAGGCTCGATGATGCGATTAACGAGCGCAAAAGCGTCGTAATCGTATCATCGGTGCAGCGTCGGCGTAATCCATGATTACGCTGACGCGACAGTCCGATGTTGTTCCTCACTCCTGCGGCAGCACACAGCCGCAGGAGCGAGGAACATCTCCTACCGGCGTCACTGCGGCTTCCGTAGGATATGCGGAAGGAAGGAGATGGGCGGGATGTTTACATCCCACTCATCTCCGCCCCTCCGCTCCGATTGGCCGCCTGGCGTGTGACGTCGCTATGACGCCGCACGACCCGCCCCCTTAACAAGGAGGCGGGTCGCCGGCCAGAGTGACGGTCGCAGGACAGGTGAGTCCATGTGAAGCTGCCGTAGCGATAATGTTCGCTACGGCAGCTATCACAAGGAAATCGCTGCTGCGATGGGGGCGGGTACTATCGCGCTCGACATCGCAGCATCGGACTGCGATGTCGCAGCATGCAAAGTACCCCTTAGCCATCCAGCAGAGCTGAGAGAGCATTGTACATTGACAATGAGGTTTCAATTAAAGGAGGGGTGTGCTGGACTGCCATGCATGTGGCATGGTAGTCCAGCAATGATAGTCACTAGATGATAAAGCCTTTAGTTTAAATAGACAAAAGAACACAGCATGTTAAGAGAGGCATAGTTGATTTTTGTTTGTTAACCCCTACAACATGCTGTCCTCAGATTACATAGCAAAAACCTGCTGACAGATTCCCTTTAATGTAATTGAAGGAGGGCCCAACCTTCACATACTATAAATCTTCAAGATTTGGCCATTGTTATGAGCCTTTTATATGTTTTTATTTGTTTTTGGCTTGTAAAGCAATAAAGATTATTTTTGAAAGTTATCTCGTTTTATGTGCATAAACTCCTTTCGCTTTCATAATCAAAAGGACAGGGAATTTTCATTAAAGTATATTAGAAGATAGATTAGATTATGGAATTAAATAGATAGGTATTCAGGGTAAAATATAATTTACATTTCAGATCACCCCTTTAATAATTATGGTTGCAGTATAAAGCATAAGGAAGGGACAGGTCAGCAGCATGGACTTTGGATAACACATAAAGATTGCATTCAAATGAAGCTAAGGGGCACTTTGCACACTACGACATCGCAGGTGCGATGTTGGTGGGGTCAAATTGAAAGTGACGCACATCCGGCGTCGCAGGCGATATTGTAGTGTGTAAAGCCTTTTTGATACGATTAACGAGCGCAAAATCATCATTATTCGTATCATCGGTGTAGCGTCGGTAATTTCCATAATTTGGAAATGACCGATGTTACGATGTTGTTCCTCGTTCCAGCGGCAGCACACATCGCTGTGTGTGAAGCCGCCGGAGCGCGGAACATCTCCTACCTGCGTCCTGCGGCTCACGCCAGCTATGCAGAAGGAAGGAGGTGGGCGAGATGTTACTTCCCCTCCGCTTCTATTGGCCGCCTGCCGTGTGACGTCGCTATGACACCGCACAACCCGCCCCCTTAATAAGGAGGTGGTTCGCCGGCCAGAGCGACGTCGCAGGGCAGGTGAGTGCATGTGAAGCTGGCGTAGCGATAATTTTCGCTACACCAGGTATCACAATGATATTGTAGCTGCGACGGGGGCGGGGACTATCGCTCTCGGCATAGCAAGCATCGGCTTGCGATGTCGTAGTGTGCAAAGTGTCCCTAAGGGTTTGTGTACATGACAATCTATCTACAGGAATTATTCTACCTACTTACTGTATATGTGGGATTATAGTTGATAATACAGCAGGGGTCAGATGCCAGCTATCAGCAATTAATTAATATTAAATGGATATGAGATAATCTGAATTTTTTAAAAGATCCTTTTAAAGGGGTTGTCCAAGCATTACCCTTGTTCACCCCAGAAAAATAAATAAGCCTAGACTCACCTCCGGTGCGGCCACAGTCCCAGCAATGTCTGAAGCTGCGTTCTCGGGGCCCAAGTGACATTGTTATGACACATGAGCCTCGCAACCAAACAGCGCCAGCTTGCTTCTCCCCATCTTTGGATATTTGAGCAAGACGTCAACGCAGAGCTCACATCCTGCTCAAATGTCTGAAAGTGGGGAGAAGGCACCGACGCTGTTTGACTGCGGGGCTCATGTGTCATAACAATGTCACTTGAGCCCCGGGAATTCAGTTTCAGACATGGCTGGAGCAACGCCCGCAACAGAGGTGAGTATAGGCTTATTTATTTTTATGAGGGCGAACAAGAGGAATGTGTAGGGGTTGTCAAACTAATGAACAACCTCTTTAATTCTTTTTCAGCCAATCAAATCTGTGGCTGCCTCATCCATCCATGCCATGACTTAAGCCTGCTTTACATGTTACGATTCTGCATACGATATCGTATGCGAACGTAGCCGTCCCCATCGTATGTGCGGCACGTTCAATTTTCTTGAATGTGCCGCACAAACGATTAACCCCCATCACACGTACTTACCCTTCCATACGACCTCGATGTGGGCGGCGAACGTCCACTTCCTGGAGTGGGAGGGACGTTCGGCGTCACAGCGACGTCACGCGGCAGCCAACCAATAGAAGTGGAGGGGCGGAGCTGAGCGGGACAAACATCCCGCCCACCTCCTTCCTTCCAGCCGGGAGCCGCAGGACGCAGGTAAGATCTGTTCATCGTTCCCGGGGTGTCACACACTGCAATGTGTGCTACCACGGGTACGATGAACAATCTGACGTTCAATTCATGAGGAATGAACGATGTTCATGCGATGAACATTTTACCGTTCAATCGCAATCGCACGTAGCTGTTACACACTGCAATGTACCTTACAATGCCGGATGTGCGTCACTTACGACGTGACCCCGCCGACACATTGTAAGATACATTGCAGCGTGTAAAGCGGGCTTTAGATTGCAATTCCAAAAATGTCTATAAACTAACCCCAACCCCAAATATACCCGTTACCATAATTCAAACATTTTATGCTATTATCTATCCACAGTAAACTATACAATGACCAGAAAACAGAGGCATTTGTTTATCTTTAATAATCTGTAAGACCTATATACCTAAATTTTAACTTTTTGGGGGGAATATGTTAAATTTATATTCCATCTATCAATTAATATTAACTTTATGCCAGACAAGAACAGTAAATCAAATGCATCCTGCTCAATAGAAAAAAAAACATATTAGCTTAGATACAAGGACACCCATTGATTAAACAAATCATGTAGCAATTTCTTTCTCATTAGAAAGCTGTAAGATCCGATATTTAAAGGTCAAGTTTTTTGTTAAGCTTAAGAGCGGTGGCAGGAAACCTTTAGCATTTTCTTAATATTATAGCACAAGTTGAAGATTAAGCTGTCAGGGCACCGTGGTAAGCTTCAATGCTTTCTCTCCATCAACTCAATATTTTTCATATGTTCTGTTTGAAAAAATGGATTGGGGATGAATTGTCTTTTAAGATATGGTTCAGTGTTTTTATTAAGAAAACTTCTTGATGGGTAGTGTCACTCACAGCATTTTTTTTCTAAAATCATGTTTTTAATACAGTCTTTTTTAGCCAAAGACAACAATGGATCCCTCAAAACAAAAAGGTGTAAGTTCTTCTTTTATATTTGCCAATTTTTAATCCACTTTGGGATTTTTACTCAAAAAACTGTTTTAAAAAGGAAAAAAGGAACACCGTGGCTTTTTACAGAGAAAAAAACCCTGTGTGTGTGTGTGTGAAACTATCACTTTGCTGTCAAAGCTCATAGACATAATAAGAGGGGGGGAGGGGTACCAAAAATAATTTACAATTATGGGAAGTAGCAGACAACAAATTACTACAAAAGCAGAGAACCAGATTAGATATAGTCACCTAAAAGTGATCAAAATACATGATTATATTTAGACAAATCACATAAATGTATACACACAAAAAACACCAGAAAAACAGTCCCCCAATGTCTAATAATTCAAGGGAGACCGACAGCATCTGTCCTATGTAATATTGTGAATAATATCCCTCAAACCCATAATAGTGAAACACCATGAATGAAGAAACAGCATGAACAGTGAATTGTGACAAATAAATTTCAATAGGGAAATAAATAGATATGGAGAAATAAATCCCCCTATTGGATTTAAAGAAAAAAAAACAAATAAACAAACACACAACACCATAGTGTCAAAAACTGAAAAAAGTCTAATACTTAAATAATGAGAGATGGAGGCCAAGGAGTTGTGTAAGGCTGGAGTCACTCTTGGAAGTGACTCACTCAAGGATCGGATCATATTGCTCGGACCGGCCGCCGGCTCCCCTGACAGGAGAGGGTCAGTTGCATGTATTTCTATACAGCTGCATTCTCCTGTCAGGAGAGATGGCGGCCAGATCAGGTACCGCCATGCTATCCTCATGCAACTCACACGCAAGTGTGACTCCAGCTTAAGTGGAATTCCGACGCGTTACGTTGCCACCTGGTCCACCCGTGTCCCAGACAAGAAGGTCAGGTTTCTTCCTTATTGTCAGATTTTCATTATTGAGGTATTAGATAGGTATTAGGTATTTCTATTTTCAAAAACTATGTGATAGTGTTGCTTTTTTATCTTATTGGGGGGATTTATTTGTCCATGATTATTTATGCCACTACAGCTATTCATTTCTTTGTCACAATTAATTTTACAAGCAATTTTTTAATCATGGAGTTGTATGTGTTTAAGGGGGGGGGAGTCTCAATATTAATATATTACATATAATACATATTACATATATTATATAAGATGGGTACTGTAGGTCTCCCCTGAATTACATCAAGCGGCTGTGTTCTTTGAGCATTATTGAATGTATGCATCCCTTTATATATTGTTTCTACATACAATCACGCATTTTGCTAACCGCTTGGGTGTGTGCAGACTATATTTAATGGCGTTCTGTTCTTTTACAGCAGGACTCATGGTGAAAGCATGACAGGGATTGACAGGTCTCTGTACATAAACTCATATATGAAAAGCTGTCAATCACTGGCATCTTTGTTATTTTTAAATAGTAGGCATGTGATGATAAATTCCTCCCTGCAGTATCCATAATGACACACTTTGAAAATTAGGTTACCTTTGTGATACAATGCTTATAAGTGTTAACCAGGTCTAGGGAATCTGTCAGCAGTTTTTTGCTATGTAATTCTAGGGCAGCAGGACGTAGGGGTTGAGACACTGATTTCAGTGATGCATCACTTTTTAGGCTCTGTCATGTTGTTTCAATATAATGAGTGTTTTATCCGCTGGAGAATATTGCTGCCAGACTATTATTATTATTATTATTACTATTATTATTAATAACAATATTTTAGTGCCAACGTGAATCCTGGTCCATCCCCAGAACTGATTAGCAGCTTACTGTGAATATACAATGTACACCTAAAGCTAATCAGGGGTGAGGGCAGGATTAGCTTGCTGAGCTCTGCTGTGTTAGGCCCTTTTCACACGTCAGTGAAAAACACTGACGTTCTTCACTGACGTTCTTCACTGACGTTCTTCACTGACGTGTAAAACACGCACATATCCTTCCGTGTTCACGGCACACGTGGGTTGTCCATGTGCAATCCGTGATCCGTAATTGCAAATGGACATTACTCACCTGCCTTCGCTCCTGCTGTCCAGGGTGCTGAACTCCTCGGCTCTGCAGCGTCCGCCCACCGCTCTCAGCTGCTACTTCCTGGTCGGCTGTTCCTGCTCTCATGAATATTCATGAGCCAGGCAGGAGCTGCAGAGAGCGGAGGCTGCACAGCGAGTCGCTGGAAAGGTGAGTTGAAAATGTTTATTATTTTATATGTCAGTGTTTTCTGGTACGTGTTTCACGGATCACACACGGATCCCACCATAGTGTGGTCCGTGGGTCATCAGTGATGCCAGAAAAAAATGGACTTGTCTTCGTGCAGAATCACAGACACGCGTGTACGCTGCACGGAGACACGTTCAGTGAAAAATCACTGATGTGTGAGCAGACCCATTGATTATAATGGGTCTGCGTATGTCAGTGATTCTGGTACGTATAAAAAAAGCACAAACGTACTAGAATCACTGACGTCTGAAACGGGCCTTACATCTGCTAACTCTGTGTGAAAACTGCAGCACCCAATAATCTAAGTGATACATCATTGGAATCATGGTCTCTTTTCCTACATTGTGCTGCTCTCATATGAAGTAGCAAAGATCTGGTGACAGATTCCCTTTAATAATAAGGCCAACCACTGATAGGCAAAATAAAACATTCCTCTTTTCACATCCACCTTCAGTTCTGACAGAGAAGGATGTGGCACTCTCCAATGGATGTTCATTAGGGGCTTGGAATAAAATGTAACAATTTGCATATAGTAACAAGACGTGAGCATGGCATTGTACAGAATTTAAGTTCCTTACCTCTAAATAATTGGGCCATTTGGGCACTAAGCTGGGCACGTTTGTGAACTCTGTATGCTGTGTCTCCTTTGGTTGCCTTCCTGTTTGCGCAGAACCCTGCTGTTCTTGACACACCTTCTGGTGTACTGTGAAAATCTAATGCTCTGAGTACATCCACTGGTCCAGCTGAAAAGAAAAAAAAAAAACAGAATTACTTTTTCAATAAACAGCTACTAATATTAATCAAGTCATAAAATAATGTCAACTATTCGCTGAAATCAGTCCATCTGCACGCTGGTGACCTCTACGGTAAAAGATATAAACCAGAAGAAAGGGAAGAAGAATGCCAGACATGCTGGAAGGATCGAGCCCTGCATTATCGTACATACTATGAAAGGGATGCAAATGCAGAATAACTATATTATACACTGATATCTTCTGCTATATTACAGTAGACTATGGTCACATGACTGGACCTCAAATGTTTGGCACAGATTTGCAGTTTACACTGGTGAGGATCTCTACATGGATTATCCACATTTAAGCCTGCTAGTCCAACAAAAATTGTTGAGAACAAGTAGCATACTACTTAATCTTGCAGACTTTTAGGCCTTGTGCGCACTGGGAAATGAAATTTCCTTGAGAAAATTCCGCATGCTCTCAAAGATTACCGCACCCGCGGTAAAAAAACCGCGGGAAACCGCACCCGAAAACCGCATGCGGTTTGCCGCGGTTTTACCGCGGTATTATTCGCGGTATTGCCGCGGTTTTGCCGCGTGCGGGTTGGGATGTGCTTTATTGCATTCAATGCAATAAAGCACATTGAAGAAAAAAAAAAAAAAAAGTCATTTAATTCTGAGATAGTAGATAGACAGAAGAATAGATAGAGGGATAGATAGATAGACAGATAGAGGGATAGACAGATAGAGGACAGATCGCTGCATTTCCCACGGTCGGCAGTGAGTTCACATTACCGGCCGTGGGAAATGACCGGTAATTACCTCTGCTGTCTGCTGCTTTCATTCAGCGCTGTGTCTGTCACAGTCGCGGCTGGATGTAAGCAGCGCAGGACCTGTGGATTACGCCGGAGCGGTGGATTACGCCGGAGCTTTGGTGCGAGAGGGGTTAATAAAATGGTGAACGAGGCTTGTTTGTTTTATTTAAAATAAAGGATTTTTCGGTGTCTGTGTTTTTTTCACTTTACTTACGGGTTGATCATGTCAGCTGTCACATAGACGCTGCCATGATCAAGCCTGGAGTTAATGGCGGTGATCCACCACCATTAACCCCTTGTATTACCTTGCTGCCACTGCTACACGGCGGCAAGAAGAGCCGGGGACACGCCGGTATTGCCGCATAATGCATGCAACAGTGCCAGGGCAGCTGCGGCTGATATTCTCAGCTGCGGGAGGGGGAGTGAGGCGGGGGACATTAACCCTGCCCCTCTCCCTCCCCAGCCTGAGAATACCGGGCCGCCGCTGTGTGCTTACCTCGGCTGGAAGGTAAATATACAGCGGAGCCCACGTTCTTTTTTTTCTATATTTCCGTTTGCTTTCTATGTGTGTTCTATGTGTCTGTGTCTGTGTTCTATGTCTGTGATGTCTGTGTCTGTGATCTGTGTGTGTTTACTTTCTGCACGGCTTCCTCTTCCTGTAATGACATCACTTCCCTGCAAAACCGCAGACAGGCGATGTACATTACCGGAGGTAAACCGCGAAATACCGCAGGGAATAACGCAGGAAAATGCAGTGAACCGCACAGAATTTGCTGCCTGCGTTATTCCCTGCGGGATTTCATGATTAACATTGGAGTCAATGGAGTGAAATCCCGCAGCGATGTGCGGAAAAGAAGTGGCATGCACTTGTTTTTGCTGCGGGATTCCCGCAGCAAAACATGCAGCTGTCAAATTCCGCCCAGTGCGCACAGGATTTTTTTTCTCCATAGGATTTGCTGGTGATTCACTGCAGAGATGTTATGAACATTTTCTGCAGCGAAACATGCAGCAAATCCGCGGAAAATCCGCGGCAAAATCCGGTAAGTGCGCACATAGCCTTATGGGGTGTTTTTAGCACAAAAAGGATGCAGATATCACATAGCGTTTATTTCAGCCTTCATGTGGGGGGGTGTGGGAAAGCATTGTGTGAACAAACCCTTAGGCATCATTAAGACATCTGTGCTTCATGCACGTGTCATGTTTGTGTCTTTCATAGATAGAACACATGCCCATTGTAGTCTGTGGTGCTATTCACATTTCTGCATTTTTATGTTGGCCATAGAGTACGAACTGGAATGTATGGACCGTCTGCAGCTCCCAAGGTATATATATATATATATATATATATATATATATATTTATATATATATATATATATATATATTTCTTTTTCATTTTCTTGCATACCTGAAAGTCAGTTATGAAAAACTGATGGTGAAAACTAACCACACACTGATGAAGTGTTGATACAAAAAAACTGATAAAAATGGTCAGTATTTTTTATGATTAAGGCTACTTTCACACATCCGGTTTTTGCAGTGCGGCTCAATCCGGCTCAAAAACCTATGCA